>NC_069499.1:1356045494-1356180494 GCF_027579735.1 Bombina bombina | reverse complement strand
GCGCGCCAATACTCCTTACTATGCAACAATTAACGGCTGTAATGGATAATTCTGTCAAAAAACATTTTAGCCAAAATGCACACTTATCAGCGTAAGCGCGACTGCTCTGTTTTAGATACTGAAGAGCATGACGACGCTGATAATAATGGTTCTGAAGGGCCCCTAAACCAGTCTGATGGGGCCAGGGAGGTTTTGTCTGAGGGAGAAATTACTGATTCAGGGAACATTTCTCAACAAGCTGAACCTGATGTGATTACGTTTAAATTTAAGTTGGAACATCTCCGCATTCTGCTTAAGGAGGTATTATCCACTCTGGATGATTGTGACAAGTTGGTCATCCCAGAGAAACTATGTAAAATGGACAAGTTCCTAGAGGTCCCGGGGGCTCCCAGAAGCTTTTCCTATACCCAAGCGGGTGGCGGACATTGTAAATAAAGAATGGGAAAGGCCCGGTATTCCTTTCGTCCCTCCCCCCATATTTAAAAAATTATTTCCTATGGTCGACCCCAGAAAGGACTTATGGCAGACAGTCCCTAAGGTCGAGGGGGCAGTTTCTACTCTAAACAAACGCACTACTATTCCTATCGAGGATAGTTGTGCTTTCAAAGATCCTATGGATAAAAAATTGGAGGGTTTGCTTAAAAAGATTTTTGTACAGCAAGGTTACCTTCTACAACCCATTTTCGTGCATTGTTCCTGTCACTACAGCAGCATGGTTCTGGTTCGAGGAACTAGAAAACTCGCTTAGTAGAGAGACTCCATATGAGGAGGTTATGGACAGAGTTCACGCACTTAAGTTGGCTAACTCTTTTATTTAGATGCCGCTTTGCAATTAGCTAGATTAGCGGTGAAAAATTCAGGGTTTGCAATCGTGGCGCGCAGAGCGCTTTGGCTAAAGTCTTGGTCAGCGGATGTGTCATCCAAGACAAAATTGCTTAACATCCCTTTCAAAGGTAAAACTCTATTTGGACCAGAATTGAAAGAGATTATCTCTGATATCACTGGGGGTAAGGGCCACGCCCCTTCCTCAGGATCGGCCTTTCAAGGCCAAAAATAAACCTAATTTTCGTCCCTTTCGTAGAAACGGACCAGCCCAAAGTGCTACGTCCTCTAAGCAAGAGGGTAATACTTCTCAAGCCAAGCCAGCTTGGAGACCAATGCAAGGCTGGAACAAGGGAAAGCAGGTCAAGAAACCTGCCACTGCTACCAAGACAGCATGAAATGTTGGCCCCCGATCCGGGACCGGATCTGGTGGGGGGCAGACTCTCTCTCTTCGCTCAGGCTTGGGCAAGAGATGTTCTGGATCCTTGGGCGCTAGAAATAGTCTCCCAAGGTTATCTTCTGGAATTCAAGGGGCTTCCCCCAAGGGGGAGGTTCCACAGGTCTCAGTTGTCTTCAGACCACATAAAAAGACAGGCATTCTTACGTTGTGTAGAAGACCTGTTAAAAATGGGAGTGATTCATCCTGTTCCATTAGGAGAACAGGGAATGGGATTTTATTCCAATCTGTTCGTAGTTCCCAAAAAAGAGGGAACTTTCAGACCAATTTTGGATTTGAAGATCCTAAACAAATTTCTCAGGGTACCATCGTTCAAGATGGAAACCATTCGAACGATTCTACCCACTATCCAGGAAGGTCAATTTATGACTACCGTGGATCTAAAGGATGCGTACCTACATATTCCTATCCACAAAGAACATCATCAGTTCCTAAGGTTTGCCTTTCTGGACAAACATTACCAGTTTGTGGCCCTCCCATTCGGGTTAGCCACTGCTCCAAGGATTTTCACAAAGGTACTAGGTTCCCTTCTAGCGGTTCTAAGACCGAGGGGCATTGCAGTAGTACCTTACTTGGACGACATTCTAATACAAGCGTCGTCCCTATCAAAGGCAAAGGCTCATACAGACATCGTTCTGGCCTTTCTCAGATCACACGGATGGAAGGTGAACATAGAAAAGAGTTCTCTGTCTCCGTCAACAAGAGTTCCCTTCTTGGGAACAATAATAGATTCCTTAGAAATGAGGATTTTTCTGACAGAGGTCAGAAAGTCAAAACTTCTAAGCACTTGTCAAGTTCTTCATTCTGTTCCACGTCCTTCCATAGCGCAGTGCATGGAAGTAGTAGGGTTGATGGTTGCAGCAATGGACATAGTTCCTTTTGCACTAATTCATCTAAGACCATTACAACTGTGCATGCTCAAACAGTGGAATGGGGACTATACAGACTTGTCTCCAGATGATTCAAGTAGATCAGAAGACCAGAGATTCACTCCGTTGGTGGCTGACCCTGGACCATCTGTCCCAGGGAATGAGCTTCCGCAGACCAGAGTGGGTCATTGTCACGACCGACGCCAGTCTAGTGGGCTGGGGCGCGGTCTGGGAATCCCTGAAAGCTCAGGGTCTATGGTCTCGGGAAGAGTCTCTTCTCCCGATAAACATTCTGGAACTGAGAGCGATATTCAATGCTCTCAGGGCTTGGCCTCAACTAGCAAAGGCCAGATTCATAAGGTTCCAATCAGACAACATGACGACCGTTGCGTATATCAATCATCAGGGGGAACAAGGAGTTCCCTGGCGATGAAAGAAGTGACCAAAATAATTCAATGGGCGGAGGATCACTCCTGCCACCTGTCTGCGATCCACATCCCAGGTGTGGGCATTCCAGACATGGATCTGATGGCGTCTCGTCAGAACTTCAAGGTTCCTTGCTACGGGTCCAGATCCAGGGATCCCAAGGCGACTCTAGTAGATGCACTAGTAGCACCTTGGACCTTCAACCTAGCTTATGTATTTCCACCGTTTCCTCTCATTCCCAGGCTGGTAGCCAGGATCAATCAGGAGAGGGCCTCGGTGATCTTGATAGCTCCTGCGTGGCCACGCAGGACTTGGTATGCAGACCTGGTGAATATGTCATCGGTTCCACCATGGAAGCTACCTTTGAGACAGGACCTTCTTGTTCAGGGTCCATTCGAACATCCAAATCTGGTCTCCCTCCAGCTGACGGCTTGGAGATTGAACGCTTGATTCTATCGAAGCGTGGGTTTTCAGATTCTGTGATAGATACTCTGGTTCAGGCCAGAAAACCGGTAACTAGAAAGATTTACCATAAAATATGGAAAAGATATATCTGTTGGTGTGAATCCAAAGGATTTCCATGGGAATAAGATAAAAATTCCTAAGATTCTCTCCTTTCTACAAGAAGGTTTGGAGAAAGGATTATCTGCAAGTTCTCTAAAGGGACAGATCTCTGCTTTATCTGTCTTACTACACAAAAGACTGGCAGCTGTGCCAGATGTTCAAGCATTTGTTCAGGCTCTGGTTAGGATCAAGCCTGTTTACAGACCTTTGACTCCTCCCTGGAGTCTAAATCTAGTTCTTTCAGTTCTTCAAGGGGTTCCGTTTGAACCTTTACATTCCATAGATATTAAGTTACTATCTTGGAAAGTTTTGTTTTTGGTTGCAATTTCTTCTGCTAGAAGAGTTTCAGAGTTATCTGCTCTGCAGTGTTCTCCGCCCTATCTGGTGTTCCATGCAGATAAGGTGGTTTTGCGTACTAAGCCTGGTTTTCTTCCAAAGGTTGTTTCTAACAAAAATATTAACCAGGAGATAGTTGTACCTTCTTTATGTCCGAATCCAGTTTCAAAGAAGGAACGTTTGTTACACAATTTGGACGTAGTCCGTGCTCTAAAATTCTATTTAGAGGCTACAAAAGATTTCAGACAAACATCTTCTTGTTTGTTGTTTATTCTGGTAAAAGGAGAGGTAAAAAAGCGACTTCTACCTCTCTTTCCTTTTGGCTTAAAAGCATCATCCGATTGGCTTACGAGACTGCCGGACGGCAGCCTCCTGAAAGAATCACAGCTCACTCCACTAGGGCTGTGGCTTCCACATGGGCCTTCAAGAACGAGGCTTCTGTTGACCAGATATGTAAGGCAGCGACTTGGTCTTCACTGCACACTTTTGCCAAATTTTACAAATTTGATACTTTTGCTTCTTCGGAGGCTATTTTTGGGAGAAAGGTTTTGCAAGCCGTGGTGCCTTCCGTTTAGGTAACCTGATTTGCTCCCTCCCTTCATCCGTGTCCTAAAGCTTTGGTATTGGTTCCCACAAGTAAGGATGACGCCGTGGACCGGAAACACCAATGTTGGAGAAAACAGAATTTATGCTTACCTGATAAATTACTTTCTCCAACGGTGTGTCCGGTCCACGGCCCCCCCAGGTTTTTTAATCAGGTCTGATAATTTATTTTCTTTAACTACAGTCACCACGGTATCATATGGTTTCTCCTATGCAAATATTCCTCCTTAACGTCGGTCGAATGACTGGGGTAGGCGGAGCCTAGGAGGGATCATGTGACCAGCTTTGCTGGGCTCTTTGCCATTTCCTGTTGGGGAAGAGAATATCCCACAAGTAAGGATGACGCCGTGGACCGGACACACCGTTGGAGAAAGTAATTTATCAGGTAAACATAAATTCTGTTTTTTTGCAAATTGTGTTTTTTTCATTAAATAAAGTGTTTTCCAAGCTTGCTTGCTTTATTACTAGTCTGTTAAACATGTCTGACAATGAGGAAACTCATTGTTCAATTTGTTTAGAAGCCATTGTGGAACCCCCCTCTTAGAATGTGTCCCACTTGTACTGATATGTCTATAAATTGCAAACAGCATTTGGCATTAGATGATTCTCAGACAGAAGGAAGTCAGGTTTTGCCATCTAGTTCTCCCCAAGCGTCACAACCGGTAACGCGCCGCACACAAGTGACGCCAAGTACTTCTAGTGCGTCTAATTCTTTTACCTTGCAAGATATGGCTTCAGTTATGAATACTACCCTCACTGAGGTTTTATCTAAACTGCCTGGGTTGCAAGGGAAGCGCAGTAGTAGCTCTGGGTTAAGAACAAATGCTGAGCCTTCTGACGCTTTATTATATATTTATATATTCCCTCACAATGTTCTGAGGTAGGGATGAGGGATTTCCTGTCTGAGGGAGAGATTTCTGATTCAGGAAAGAAGTTTCCTCAGACAGATTCAGATATGACTGCATTTAAATTTAAGCTAGAGCACCTCCGCTTATTGCTCAGGGAGGTTTTATCTACTCTGGATGATTGTGACCCTATTGTAGTTCCAGAGAAATTATGTAAAATAGACAAATATTTAGAGGTTCCTGTTTACACTGATGTTTTTCCGGTCCCTTAGAGGATTTCAGACATTGTTACTAAGGAGTGGGATAGACCAGGTATTCCGTTCGCTCCCCCTCCTGTTTTTAAGAAAATGTTCCCTGTTTCTGACACCATAAAGGACTCATGGCAGACGGTCCCTAAGGTGGAGGGAGCTATTTCTACTCTGGCTAAGCGTACAATTATACCTATTGAAGACAGTTGTGCTTTCATTGATCCTATGGATAAAAAATTAGAGGGTCTCCGAAAGAAGATTTTTGTTCATCAAGGTTTTCTTCTTCAACCTATAGCATGCATTGTTCCTGTAACCACTGCAGCTGCCTTTTGGTTTGAGGCTCTAGAAGAGGCTCTTCAGATGGAGACCCCACTAGATGATATTTTGGACAGAATTAAGGCTCTTAAGTTGGCTAATTCTTTTATTACAGACGCTGCTTTTCATCTTGCTAAGTTAGCGGCAAAGAATTCAGGTTTTGCCATTTTAGCGTGTAGAGCGTTATGGCTTAAGTCCTGGTCAGCTGATGTGTCATCTAAATCTAAGCTTTTGTTGATCCCTTTCAAAGGTAAGACCTTATTCGGGCCTGCACTGAAGGAGATCATTTCAGACATTACTGGAGGGAAGGGTCATACCCTCCCTCAGGATAAGTCAAATAAGACAAGGCCCAAACAAAATAATTTTCGTGGTCCCACTTCCTCATCCTCTGCTGCAAAGCAAGAGGGAAATTTTGCTCAATCCAAGCCAACCTGGAGACCTAATCAGGCTTGGAACAAGGGTAAACAGGTCAAAAAGCCTGCTGCTGCCACTAAGTCAGCATGAAGGGGTAGCCCCCGATCCGAGACCGGATCTAGTAGGGGGCAGACTCTCTCTCTTTGCTCAGGCCTGGGCAAGAGACATTCAGGATTCCTGGGCAGTAGAAATTGTAACCCAGGGATACCTTCTAGATTTCAAGGACTCCCCTCCAAGGGGAAGGTTCCATCTTTCTCAATTGTCTGTAAACCCGTCAAAAAGAGAGGCGTTCTTACGCTGTGTAGAAGACCTTTTTACCATGTGAGTGATCTGCCCTGTTCCAAAAGCAGAACAAGGACAGGGGTTCTACTCCAATCTGTTTATTGTTCCCAAAAAGGAGGGAACATTCAGACCAATTCTGGATCTCAAGATCCTAAACCAGTTCCTAAGAGTCCCATCCTTCAAGATGGAGACCATTCAGACTATCTTACCATTGATTTAAAGGATGCGTATCTACACATTCCTATCCACAAAGATCATCACCAGTTCCTCAGGTTCGCCTTTCTGGACAAGCATTATCAGTTTGTGGCTCTTCCTTTCAGGTTGGCCACAGCACCTCGTATCTTCACGAAGGTGCTAGGGTCCCTTCTGGCGGTTCTAAGGTCACGGGGTATAGCAGTGGCGCCTTATCTAGACGACATTCTGATTCAAGCGTCGACCTTCCAATTAGCCAGGTCTCACACGGACTTAGTGTTGGCCTTTCTAAGATCTCACAGGTGGAAGGTGAACATAAAGATGAGTTCTCTTTCCCCCCTCACAAGAGTTTAATTTCTAGGGACTCTGATAGACTCTGTGGACATGAAAATATTTCTGACGGAGGTCAGGAAATCAAAGATTTTGTCCACCTGCCGAGCTCTTCACTCCATTTTTCGGCCGTCAGTGGCTCAGTGTATGGAGGTAATCGGTCTAATGGTAGCGGCAATGGACATAGTTCCGTTTGCTCGCTTACATCTCAAACCACTTCAACTATGCATTCTCAATCAGTGGAATGGGGATTATGTGGATTTATCTCCTCAGATAAATCTGGATCAAGAGACCAGAGACTCTCTTCTTTGGTGGTTGTCACAGGATCATCTGTCCCAGGGAATGTGTTTCCGCAGGCCAGAATGGGTTATAGTGACGACAGACGCCAGCCTTCTGGGCTGGGGTGCAGTCTGGAATTCCCTAAAGGCTCAGGGGTTGTGGACCCGGGAGGAGGCTCTCCTACCGATAAATATTCTGGAATTAAGAGCGATTTTCAATGCTCTCCAGGCATGGCCTCAGCTGGCTTCGGTCAGATTCATCAGGTTTCAGTCGGACAACATCACGACTGTGGCTTATATCAATCATCAGGGCGGAACAAGGAGTTCTTTAGCGATGATAGAGGTCTCAAGGATAATTCAATGGGCAGAGGCTCACTCTTGCCATCTGTCAGCGATCTATATCCCAGGTGTAGAGAACTGGGAGGCAGACTTTCTAAGTCGTCAGACTTTTCATCCGGGGGAGTGGGAACTACATCCGGAGGTGTTTGCTCAACTGGTTCGGCTATGGGGCACACCAGAATTGGATCTGATGGCATCTCGTCAGAACGACAAACTTCCTTGTTACGGCTCCAGGTCAAGGGATCCTCGGGCAGTACTGATAGATGCTCTAGCAGTACCCTGGTCGTTCAACCTGGCTTATGTGTTTCCACCTTTCCCTCTCCTTCCACGTCTGATTGCCAGAATCAAACAGGAGAGAGCATCAGTGATTTTGATAGCGCCTGCGTGGCATGCAGGACTTGGTATGCAGACCTGGTGGACATGTCATCTCTTCCACCATGGACTCTGCCGCTGAGACAGGACCTTCTGATTCAAGGTCCATTCAAGCATCCAAATCTAATTTCTCTGCAACTGACTGCTTGGAGATTGAATGCTTGATTCTATCAAAGCGGGGTTTTCTCTGAGTCAGTCATAAATACCTTGATTCAGGCTCGAAAGCCTGTTACCAGGAAAATCTATCATAAGATATGACGTAAATATCTTTTTTGGTGCGAATCCAAAGGTCTCTCCTGGAGTAAAATCAGGATTCCTAGGATTTTGTCTTTTCTCCAAGAGGGATTGTAGAAAGGATTGTCAGCTAGTTCTTTAAAAGGACAGATATCTGCTCTGTCTATTTCGTTGCACAAGCGTCTGGCAGATGTTCCAGACGTTCTGGCTTTTTGTCAGGCTTTAGCTAGAATTAAGCCTGTGTTTAAATCTGTTGCTCCGCCATGGAGTCTAAATTTGGTTCTTAGAGTTCTGCAGGGGGTTCCGTTTGAACCCATGCATTCCATAGATATTAAGCTTTTATCTTGGAAAGTTTTTGTTCCTAGTTTGCTATCTCTTCAGCTCGAAGAGTTTCTGAACTTTCTGCATTACAATGTGACTTGCCTTATCTTGTGTTCCATGCTGATAATGTGGTTTTACGTACCAAGCCTGGGTTCCTACTAAGGTTGTTACTAACAGGAATATCAATCAGGAAATTGTTGTTCCTTCTCTGTGTCCTAATCCTTCTTGTAAGAAGGAACGTCTGTTGCACAACTTGGACGTGGTTCATGCTTTGAAATTTTATTTTCAGGGCAACCAAAGATTTTCGTCAAACATCTTCTTTGTTTGTTGTCTATTCTGGAAAGCGTAGGGGGTCAAAAGGCTACGGCGACTTCTCTTTCCTTTTGGCTGAAAAGCATCATCCGTTTTGGCTTATGAGACTGCTGGACAGCAGCCTCCTGAAAGGATTACAGCTCATTCTACTAGAGCGGTAGCTTCCACATGGGCTTTTAAAATGATGCTTCTGTTGAACAAATTTGTAAGTCTGCGACCTTGGTCTTCGCTTCATACCTTTTCAAAATTTTACAAATTTGATACTTTTGCTTCTTCAGAGGCTATTTTTGGGAGAAAGGTTTTGCAAGCAGTGGTACCTTCTGTTTAGGTTTCTGTCTTGTCCCTCCCTTCATCCGTGTCCTAAGCTTTGGTATTGGTATCCCACAAATAAGGATGAATCCGTGGGACTCGGTACAGTATGCAAAAGAAAACAAAATTTATGCTTACCTGATAAATTTCTGTCTTTTGCGATGTACCGAGTCCATGGCCCGCCCTGTCTATTCAAGACAGATGGTATTTTTGTCTATAAACTTCAGTCACCTCTGCACCTTATAGTTTCTCCTTTTCTTCCTTGGCCTTCGGTCGAATGACTGGGGGGTGGAGGTTAAGGGGGGAGCTATATAGACAGCTCTGCTGTGGTGCTCTCTTTGCCACTTCCTGTTAGGAAGGAGAATATCCCACAAGTAAGGATGAATCCGTGGACTCGGTACATCGCAAAAGAAAGAAATTTATCAGGTAAGCATAAATTTTGTTATATATATATGTGTGTGTTTGTGTGTGTATATATATATATATATATATATATATATATATATATATATATATATATATGTGTGTATGTATGTATGTGTGTATATATATATATATATATATATATATATATATATATTTATATATATATATATATATATCCCAACAAGTTAGGAGCCAGAAGTAATATTCCAGAAGCTGTTGCTCCCTGAATTTGTCAAGCTTTGGATTAATACTGTACCTAGTATGAATTGGTTTTTCCCATTATTATACTTAATTTCTTATCTAATTTTCTGAGGAATGTTTTAAGCCAATTCAGTTTTATATTTTCTTTCATACTCATGGGATTCCACTCCTGGCCACTAGGAGGAGGCAAAGATTCCCAAAACTTTCAAGAGTACTTCATCTCTCCGACATCATTGGTATGCCAGTCTAATGTTTGCCTCCTAGCAGGTAGGTGAAGAATTGAGGTGCTTAAGATTCTTCAGAGAGAGGGGTCCTCAAGCTGATTTAAGGACAAATTTTCCCCTTCAGGGACCTGTTACTAATAGACAGTGGGGAGAATGTAGTATAGGGTAGTGACACAATTACTCCCGGTGTGGAGTTAGTCACAAGGCTGCCACAGGTGTTACAGGAACAGGTCCCTTAGCCTCCTCATTTTGGCCATTGATATACTCCTTATTTATATCTTCTGCTGTTGTGCTCAGCACTGGATAGGCTGTCTATTGAAAGCAGTCATTTCTGTAGCTGGTAAGCACAGTGGATTGGGTGCTTGTCAGTTAAGTATGGTTACATGAGCACTGAGATAGCCCACAGGCTATTAGCGGGTACGTTTTACATGTTACATCATGGCTGGTTATCGCACGCCCGTAAACGGGCAAATTTGTAATCTTGTAATTATACACATGCAATCTAGCCCTAAGTGTATAATGTCTCCACTGTATATTTACAGGAAAGTGCTGCTGTAAGAGGTATGTTAACACTATATAGCTTTCTGATCCTTAGGCTAACAGTATTGTCACCCAAAGAGTAGTGAGTAGACTTTAGCAGGCTTCCAAGATTCACTCTTTGTTGCAATTCCTTGTCTTTCTATGGCAGGAAAAGAAATTTGCATTGTTCAAGATTATTTTGATTTTGGAGTGGGTTATCCTTCCTTCCACTTGGAACTGATTAAGGAGTTTTATTAAAACCCTAAATTCAATCATTATTGTTTGGAAAGCAGTACTTGACTGGCTGAGCTCTGAAGGTATATTTATTCATATGATTTTTTTTTCTTTCATGATTCAGATAGAACATACAATTTTAAACAACTTAACAATTCACTTCTATTATCATGTTTGCTTCATTCTCTTGTTATCCTTTGTTGAAGGAGGATCACACACTACTAGGAGCTCGCTGAATACATTTTGTGAGCCATTGCAATAGGTATACACAACTGTGGAAAAAAATTAAGAGACCACTCAAATTTTTTCTTAAATCAGCATCTCTACATGTATGGCAGCCATTCCATTGTCTGTGTCTGTTTAATTCCAACTCCAACAAAGCAGACCTAATTCTACTTAATTAGGTACTAATTAGGTGATCATCTGAACCGAATCTTATTTAATGAGGAAAAGTATAAAAACTTCTGCTGTGGTCATCACTATCATCTTGCAATAGACCAGCTGGTTGGCAAAATCAGTGCTAGTAGTACAAGTAAAAAGTAAAGTAATAAGAATCAATATATTACTATTGACCATGCCAAAAGAGTTGAAAATAAAGGTTTTCAGTGGGGAAAAGAAGGGGTAAATTCTGGCTTTGCTGGCAAAGGGATACAGTGAGCATCATATTGCTTCCATCCTTAAAATTTCAAAGACAGAAGTTCATAAGAACAAGGTCAAGCAGCAAACATTAGGGACATCAAAGCTACAGATCGGCGGAGGGCAAAAATTACACTCTACTGCCTGGAATGACTGCCAACTTATTCAACTGTCACTCAACAAAAAGAATGGCAAAAGGCAGCTGGGGTGAAGTGCATGGCGAGGACAGTTAGAAACAAGCTTATAGGTGCAGGGCTGAAGTTGTGCAAAGCTAGAAAAAAAGCCCTTCCTCAATGAGAAGTAAAGGAGAGCAAGGCTAAGGTTTGCAGAAGGCCATAAGGATTGGACCATGGAGTACTGAAGTAAGGTCATCTTCTCTGATGAGTCCAATTTTCTGCTTTGCCTAGCAGCTGGTCGTCTAATGGTTAGACAGACCGTGAGAGGCCTACAATCCACATTGTCCTGACATTTGGTGAAGATTCAGTGATGATTGGGGGTGCTTCAGCAAGGCTGGAATAGAACAGATTTATCTTTGTGAAGGACACATGAATCAAACTTGCTTTCTTCTGCTCTGACGATGTTCCCATCTCTGAGGATTATTTTTTCCAGCAGGACAATGCTACATGCTACACAGCCAGATCAAAACACTGTCATGGCCAGCCCAATCTCCAAAGCGTCATTAAGTCACCCAACAGCAATGTGAGATATTGCTGGAGAGCATGAAAACTGTGATTGAAATTCAGGGGTAATTCCACCAACTATTGATTTCTGAAATAGTACAGGTATTGTGGTGTTTAAAAAAAGAATATGAACTTGTTTTGTTTTTGTTTTTTTGCATTATTTAAGGTCTGAAAACACTGCATCTTTTTATTATTTTGACCCGTTGTCATTTTCTGTAATTAAATGGCAATATTTCCTTCCATAAGGCAGGGAGAGTCCACAACGTCATTCCTTACTGTTGGGAATACATCACCTAGCCACCAGACTTAAATATCCCTCCGACTTCCCCTATCACCCCAGTCATTCTTTGCCTTTCGTCACTATAGGAGGTGGCAGAGATGTGTCAGAGATTTTGGATAGTCCTGTAATGGGTATGTTCCCTTCAAGAAAGGACTGGAGTTTTAAGTAATCATGTCAACCTCTTAGTAAGAGTATTGATGAAAGTTAGAGTCTGGAGATGCAGGGTAAGTTTTTCTGCAAACCCATCCAGGCTGTCGTCTAACAGCTCCTGAGCAATCAGTGTTGACAAGTTTCACTGCTTGCTGTTACACATTCAAGTCCATGTCAGAACGTTGCTGCAAGACTGTCACACTTGAGAGGCTGTGCCTGTTCCACAGCATGGATCCTGGAAGGTAAGACCGTTTATATATACACTTTTCCTATACAGGGTCACAGTGTGGCTCATTTATGCCTCGATAGGATCATGGGTTAATATCTCCTTCAAGGAGATTATTTGAACAGCTAGGGGTTATTTAAAACTGCTTTAATGTGTTTTTGGGCTCATAGACTGTGTGCTTTTGGCTTGGAACAAACAGGTTTCACTTTTGTTTCTGAGTGTTGCGCAGCTCATAATAGCTTAGCGCCCTTTTCATAGCAGGGGAGGTCCTGTCCTACGCACCACGTGACCGGGTGCGGTCCTTTTAATTTTCCTACTATCCTGCTGCGGACATCACTCCTAAGGAGAGTGTTTTTCACTGTTAGCTGTCTGGGTCTAGGAGGTGAGTGCCCCAGCTATTGGGATATATAAAGGTGCAGTTTTTTAAATAAAAGCGTGTCTTGTTTTGTCCTTCTGTGGATATATACTTAGCTATGGAGAACTCTGATAATTACTTTAGAAGGTTCCATTCCTTCTGTACTGATTAATAATTCCTGTTTATATTCTGAGGAGGCCGTGGTTTGCCCGCCTGCTCAATTCTGTTTCATTTGCCTAAGCACTGTTCTAAAGTCTAAGAAGGGAGACAAGTCTGCTAATATTCATAGCGCTATTAGCCCTTCTGAGCCGTCTACCTCTCAGGGATCTATGTCCCGAGAGATTACTACCCTTCTATGCTACACGCTCCACATGCAGTTCCCCGCAGCCCAACTAATTCTCCATCTGGAGGGGGCTTTTTTCCTGTGGACTTTATTGCGCAGTTACAATCGGCGGTTTCCCCGGCCCTGAGTGCCTTACCTGCCTCTAGCAAGCGTAAGAGAAAGGTTAAACATAGTTCTCCTGACCTAGAGTCCTCTAAATATTTGTCGGATTTAGCTACTATGTTGCAGCTATCCTAGGATGAGTTATACCTTCTGTAGCTTCAGAGGGTGAACTTTACTGAGTCGTAAACTTCCAGTTTCTAAACCTCCTGCAGCCAAGGAACCCTCCTTTCATATTTAAAAATTGAACATCTGCGTTTTTTTATTAAAGGAGGTTTTGTCTACGCTAGAGGTTCCAGAAGCTAAACTTGCGGTAGGAACCTAAGATTCCTACATTAGATAGGGTTTATGAAGACAGGAAGGTCCCTCTGACTTTTTACTGTGCCCGTTAAAATGGCGAACATTATTAGTAAACAAATGGGAAAGAATTGGAACTCTCATTTTCCCCTCGTCTACCTTTAAAGAATTATTCCAGGTCCCACTGACTCTCAATTCGAATTGTGGGGCTCCATCACTAAGGTGGATGGCACTTTTTCTATGCTTGCCTAAGCGTACTACCTATTCCCTTGGAGGATAGTTCTTCTTTTAGAGAGCCTATGGATAAGAAATGGAAACTTTTCTGAGGAGATGTTTCAACATACGGGGTTTTTTATTTCAACCAGCGACAGCTGCAGTCGCGGTTGCTGGAACAGCTATCTACTGGTGCGAACACTCTGTCTGAGCTCATGAGGTGGAAAACTCCCCTCGAGAATATTCAGGAGAGAATTAAAGCTCTGAGAATTGCTAACTCTTCATCTGTGACACGAATAGGCAGATTATTCGCCTTAATGCTAAGGCTTCTGACTTTGTCGGTCCTAGCCCGCCGAACTCTCTGGTTGAAGTCTTGGTCTGCGGATATGGACTTCTAAATCCAGACTCCTTTCTATTCCCTTCAAGGTGAAGATTTTATTCCGGTCCAGGGCTGGACTCCATTATTTACTACAGTTACCGGAGGGGAAGGGTGCCTTCCTAACCGCAGGATAAGAAGAATAGACCTAAGGGACGGCAATCGTCTAATTTTCGTTCCTTTCGTTCTGACATATCAAAATGACAATAATCTTCTTCCAAGTTCCGAGCAGTCCAAGAGTACTCGGAAGCCAGCTCAGTTCTGAATAAGTCCAAACAGACTATGAAGCCCAGCGAAAACAATCGGCATGAAGGGGCGCCCCCGATCCGGGTTCAGATCGAGTAGGCGGGGCAAACTATCTCTTTTTTCAGAGGCTCTTGGTTTCAGGACATACAGGATCCTTGGTTCCTTGGAGGTTGTATTTCAGGGATACCAGATAGGATTCAAATCTCATCCTCCCAGGGGCAGATCTCCTACTCTCCAGGACTGTCTTCAAGACCAGAAAAGAGGTACTGCCTTTTTAGGTTGCGTGAGGGATCCTCTCCCTTCCTAGGAGTAATTGTCCCCAAATACCTACAGCAGAAAGAGGTTTGCTGTTTAATTCAAAACTTTCATGGTTCCATAAAAGGAGAAGAAACTTTTTCGTCCAATTTTGCACTTAAAGTGCCTAAAAGTTACTGAGTGTTCCCTCTTTCAAGATGGAGACAGTACGGTCAATTCTTCCTCTGGTTCAGGGACAGTTTATGACCACACCCATAGACCTGAAGAATGCTTAACCTTCAAGTTCCAATACACAGGGAAACATTATCTGAGGTTCTGTTTTTCTGGACCAGCATTACCAATCATAGCTCTTCGTTTGGCCTAGCTACTGCTCCAAGGTAGTTACAAAGGTTCTGGGGGCTCCTCTAGCCATTGCCCAGAACACAAGGTATTGCAGTAGCGCACTTACCTGGGCGATATCTTGGCACAGGCACCGTCTTTTCGTCTAGCGGGAGCACACTCGGAATCCCTTCTCAGTCTTCTTCGTCAATGAATGGAAGATAAACTTGGAAAAGAGTTCTCTTACGCCAAATATCAGGGTGAATTTCCTGGGGACAATAATAGACTCCCATATCAATGAGAATATTTCTAACAGTTTAGAGATGTTGCAAGCTAAATTCCACATGTCTTGCCCTCCAGGCCTACTTGGGACCTCAGTGGCTCAGTGTATGGAGTGATTGGACTCATGGTGCTCCTATATAGACATCATTACCCTTTGCAGATTCCATCTCAGACCTCTTACAACTATGCATGCTGAGACAATGGACCGGCAACCATTCAGATGTCCATCACACAACAAATTAAGACACGCTCTCTTGGTGGCCTCTGTCCAGATCATCTCTCCCAAGGCAAGTGCTTCTTGAGACTGTCCTGGGAGATTGTGACCACGGAAGCAAGCCTTTCTGGCTGGTGAGCCATTTAGGGTGCCAAGAAGGCACAAGGGCTGTGGACTCAGGAGGAGGTCTCCCTTCCTGATCTAATATATTAGAACTTTGGGCACTCTTTAATGCCTCTGAAGGCTTGGCCCCTTTCTGGGATCGTCCCAGTTTATCAGATTCCAATCAGACAATATAATTTTGGTTGCCTACATCAACATTCAGGGGAACGAGAAGTTCCTTGGCGATGAGAGGAAGTATCATCAGATATTAGAGTGGGCGGATACTCACAGCTGTACGCTGTCAGCAATCCACATCTCCGGGTTGTGGACAACTGGGAAGCGGACTTCCTCAGCAGGCAATCCTTTCACCCAGGGGAATTGTCTCCTCCCGAGGTGTTTGCAGAGTATGCAGCGAGTGGGGGACACCGGAGATAGATCTTATGGCATCCTGCCTCAATACCAAGCTACCCAGGTACGGGTTGAGGGATCCTCAGGCGGAGTGATAGATTGCCCTGTCAGTACCATGGAGGTTCAGACTCATATCTTTTTCCTCCATTACTGCTTCTCACCTCGTATGGTGGCTCACTACTCAAACAGGAACGAGCATTTGTGATTCTGATTGCTTCATCGTGGCCTGCAAAGGATGTGATTTGCGGATCTGGTGGGGATGTCCTCCTCTCCTCTGTGGAGATTACCTTGTCGCAGAGATCTGCTGATACAGGTTCCTTTCGTACATCAAAATATAGATTCTCTGAGGCTGTCATGGTTCAGCCTGGAATTGAACCTGGGACCTGTCTCTATTTCTGCAGCTGTTCTTTCCCAGCCTGTTGTTTTACCACTATGCCACCAGATGGCTTGATCACAGGAAAAGAATATTGTGTTTTTTTGTGTTTGCTGCAACTTTGGCTCTCTGGCTCCACCTGCTTGCCAGCTGAAACAAATCATGTAATCAGCAGCCTGCTTTATCTGGGTTGTTTTGCTTTGCAATTTTGTGCCTTGACATTGAGAGTGATACTCTGAAAGGACTCTCTGTCCTGTATCCTGTGGGAAATACAGATTTGTTGGATTTCCTGGTTCCTGATTTCTGCTTCAATTACTGACCATTCTTCTGTATAATTCCTTGGCACTGTGTTTCATTTTGGATGATTTCCTGGCAATTGATCTTGCCTAAAACTCTCTTTCCTAAGGACTGACTCAGGTACTTTTGCTTGCTTGTTTCCTGATACTACAAAGTTCCAATTGCAGTCTATGCAAATAACCTGTTTGTTTCTACAAAGTTCCAAATTGCAGTCTATGCAAAATATCCTGTTTGTTTCTACAAAGTTCCAAATTGCAGTCTATGCAAATATCCTGTTTGTTTCTACAAAGTTCCAAATTGCAGTCTATGGAAATATATCCTGTTTGTTTCTACAAAGTTCCAAATTGCAGTCTATGCAAATATCCTGTTTGTTTCTACAAAGTTCAAATTGCAGTCTATGCAAATATCCTGTTTGTTTCTACAAAATTCCAGTCTACAGCATGTGCAAATATCCTGTTTGTTATTACAAAGCCCTGCATTCCTGCCTGTTATTACACAGTTCCACTTCTACAGCATATGCAAGTATCCTGTTTGTTATTACAAAGCTCTGCATTCCTGCCTGTTATTACAAAGAACTGTATTCTTAACGGAAAAAATCTGACAGCGCTCAACCTGCTTCCTCACAGCTCCTGGATAAAAGGGGTATCTAGCTTACCCTGATAAAATTACAAAGAATTAACAAAACAATCCGAGAGCGCCAACTAGAGGCAAAGGAAGATTCTAACAAGAAAGTGAATAACAGTCAAAAACATTTATTTGAACATATATTAAAACCATGGATCCATGTGACATATACGAAAATGAGATGCAGTGAACATATGGTTAAAAATACATAATCGGGTCAGTGGGAAATACAATAAAAAATACAATAAAAATACAATAAAAATACAATATTCCACAAATTAATATCACCAATTACGGGGATATAGAAAATAAGAGTCACATTAAATGATCTCTTAAGAAGAACAAAAAGTTTCTAAAAGAGTTGTTTAGAAAATTGTCCAAAGGAATTGTGGTGCAATTCTTAGTTGTAGCTAATGAGTCTAGAAATCCAGTGGAAAAAACAGTGATGAAAATCAAGTATTGATGAAAAATCAAGTGAAAAATAGTATAAAATCCAATTGAAATAATCCAAGTGTATATATAAAAGTGTAATATGAACGGGGGATCCCCCTAACCACTAGTGGTAAGTTGTAAAAATTGTGTAAAATTGTGTGAAAGTGTAAAAATAGTAAAAAATATATATAAAAAATATATGTGATAAAAATGAGAATGAAATCCAAGTGATATTTGGTAAGAAAAAATATATTAGTGAATGATCCTCCTTATGAATTTCTCCATATGAGTGATGGTAATGGACTTTTATGTGCTAGATGACTTTACTTGATCTTTGCAATGTGAACTTCGATTATCCCTGTAATTTAAAAAAACAACAACATAGTGCAATAACGTTTTAACATATAAAAAGATATGAAATAATGCTCACCAATTTTGTCAACGCGTTTCGGCCTCTATAAAAGGCCTTTCTCAAGACTAACTAAAGGTGAGTATTGGTGGCTCTATTTATATATATCAACAGCCAATGAATTATCTTCGTTTTGGCGCCAAAGAACAGGTTTGGCGCCAAAAAACCGGAAGTTCTATTACTCTTATACTTCTGTTTTTGGGTAATGTATTTGCATGCCTATTGATCAGTATATCCTTTACTGATCAATATTGTTCCATTCTGTCATTCTAGATCTTTGGAAATGTATATTGCCGATCGCTCAGTTTATAAACTCGTGAGCGTCGGACCGGAAGTGACGTCATATTTGTTTACTTCCGGTTATTCGTACTTCCGGTTACATTATTTCTGTGGCAGTTTGGCAAATAAATTAATGAGCATCGGACCGGACGTCATGTTTGTTTACTTCCGGTTATTTGTACTTCCGGTTACATTATTTCTATGGCAGTTTGGCAAATGACGTTATTCGTAATGGGGGCATTAATGCTATATATGGAGCTCCTACATAAACAAATTAGGCAAATGTAAGCTCCATGTGAGGTGGTCATATTTGGGGTATGTAAATAATAAATAATATGAGCAATATTCGAAACAAAACAGACTACAATCACGAGTGTAACCGGATCTTATCAGACATATGAAGTATTGAAGAAAAATCCAGTTGAAATCTTCAAACGAGAATTAGAAGAAATGTTGGGGGAAGCTAAAAACATTGGGATCCTAAATGACAAAGAGTATAAATATATCAATATCAAATATCCCATAACCCCAGTACTATATTATCTCCCCAAAGTACACAAATCCCTCGAAAAAACCCCCGGCCGCCCAATAATATCGGGGATAGGGGGTCTGTCTAGTAATCTGTCCGAATATATAGACAGATTATTACAGAAATACGTTACAGAATTACCATCGTATTTGAGGGATTCTACTCAGATTCTGAATAAATTGGAGAATGTACAATGGGGAGAAAATTATATACTCGTTACATGTGACGTTATGTCCCTCTATACCAGCATTCCACATGATGGCGGTATAGAAGCGGTGGACTTCTTCCTTAAGAAAGATCCCAATTTACCTGAATTACAAAGAGAATTTATTCTTAGAGGGATACGTTTTATTTTAACCCACAACTATTTTAGCAACAACGGGACTTTTTTTAAACAAATATGTGGTACAGCGATGGGGACCAGGTTCGCGCCTAGCTACGCGAATTTGTATATGGGCTACTGGGAACTAGTTTTCTGGGATTCATGCCCAGCTAGCGCGGACCTGGTCCTCTACAACAGGTATATAGATGACATCATTCTGATATGGAAGGGGTCTAGAGAAGATTTAGAATATACCTTAAAAGTCATGAATGACAACACCCACAATCTCAAATTCACATATGAGATGAGCAATAAAACGATCAATTTCCTAGATCTAAAAATCGACATCAATGAAGGCAAACTGGAGACGTCCACTTTTTTTAAAAAAGTGGACTGCAATAATTATATACATAGAGAAAGCTGTCACCTCAACAGATGGAAGACCAATATACCAAAAGGTCAATTCCTTAGATTGAAGAAAAATTGCTCTAATCCCAATAAGTGGGAAGAACAAGCTGCCATCTTAAGAAATTTTTTTAGAAAGGGGTTATGAAGAAAAGTCCCTAATTGAAACTATGGAAGAAGTCAGGAATAAAGACCGTAAAGATCTCCTGGTATATAAACCCAAAAAAACAATCAACCATTTTGAAAATAACCAACTCACTGTCCCGTTCATAACTGAGTATAGTGAGAACAGACACATTGTGGAGAAAATCATTGAGAAGCACTGGTCACTTTTAAAGAATGACGAAATCATAGGGGACAAACTGACAACTCGACCTGTCTTCATATATAGGAAGACGGATAACCTAAAGAGCAGACTATCCCCAAGTATACCTAAGGGGATAGAGAATAAAGTAAGGGATATATTTGGTAAAGAAATTAAAGGATTTTTCCCATGTCTAAGTTGCAAAGCCTGTAAAAGAGGTGTTAAAATTAAAGAATTCACCTCTTTCAACACAAAAGTGAAATACAAGATCAATGATCTGATAAGATGCAGTGACAGAGGAGTTGTCTACATGATATGGTGTAGCTGCGGACTTCAATACATAGGGCAAACGTCCAGAAGTCTTAAAGATCGCATTAGAGAACATCTATTAAAGATAGAACATGGAAACACTGAAACAGCCCTCTATAGACATTTTACCACTTACCATCGAGCGAGCCATAAAGATTTTAACTACATAGGCATACAACTAGTGACACCAAATTGGAGGGGCGGTGACTATGAGAGACGCCTACTGACTGTAGAATCCAAATGGATCTTTAACATTGACTGTCTTTACCCTAGAGGCTTAAATAATAGAGAGGGACCTCTCACACCTATTAAGTACAAAGTAATATTTTAGGGACTCTTAGCTAGTTAGCATGTATCTTCATACTAGCTTTTTTAAGCAAATGGTTACTATCATATAAACCACAACAATAGGCTCTTTCAACATTAGATGCTTTTATTTTATTTTATATAGAACTGAGTACCTACATCCCATTTTTAAGTCCCATTTTTAGCTTTATTTTAGTCTGTTCTGAGAGAAGACGATTTTAGATACTTATGAATCTCCAGATAACCTTTTTTGTATTATGGATACCATTACTATATGTACCTTTATTGAATGTACACCCATTGTATCCCCCTATTATATCTCCTTTTTAATAGATGTCCCCGGGCCTTATTTATGCATTTTATACATCCTATGACCATTAGTCCTATCATTTTTACCAATTTACATTATAATCATAATCTATAATTCTATGACTCTAGTTTATCATTTTTACAGTAATTTTAAACTTCTTTTAATTCTGAATTTTTAAAATTGTTACTAACTGTAAGATTGTTATTTTGGGATTGTCATTTTATTATGTGTTATGTTTAAGTATTTAAGAATGTTACCCACTGTATTTCGAATATTGCTCATATTATTTATTATTTATATACCCCAAATATGACCACCTCACATGGAGCTTACATTTGCCTAATTTGTTTATGTAGGAGCTCCATATATAGCATTAATGCCCCCATTACGAATAACGTCATTTGCCAAACTGCCATAGAAATAATGTAACCGGAAGTACAAATAACCGGAAGTAAACAAACATGACGTCCGGTCCGATGCTCATGAATTTATTTGCCAAACTGCCACAGAAATAATGTAACCGGAAGTAAACAAATATGACGTCACTTCCGGTCCGACGCTCACGAGTTTATAAATTGAGCGATCGGCAATATACATTTCCAAAGATCTAGAATGACAGAATGGAACAATATTGATCAGTAAAGGATATACTGATCAATTAGGCATGCAAATACATTACCCAAAAACAGAAGTATAAGAGTAATAGAACTTCCGGTTTTTTGGCGCCAAACCTGTTCTTTGGCGCCAAAACGAAGATAATTCATTGGCTGTTGATATATATAAATAGAGCCACCAATACTCACCTTTAGTTAGTCTTGAGAAAGGCCTTTTATAGAGGCCCGAAACGCGTTGACAAAATTGGTGAGCATTATTTCATATCTTTTTATATGTTAAAACGTTATTGCACTATGTTGTTGTTTTTTTTAAATTACAGGGATAATCGAAGTTCACATTGCAAAGATCAAGTAAAGTCATCTAGCACATAAAAGTCCATTACCATCACTCATATGGAGAAATTCATAAGGAGGATCATTCACTAATATATTTTTTCTTACCAAATATCACTTGGATTTCATTCTCATTTTTATCACATATATTTTTTATATATATTTTTTACTATTTTTACACTTTCACACAATTTTACACAATTTTACACTTACCACTAGTGTTAGGGGGATCCCCCGTTCATATTACACCTTTTATATATACACTTGGATTATTTCAATTGGATTTTATACTATTTTTCACTTGATTTTTCATCAATACTTGATTTTCCATCACTGTTTTTTTCCACTGGATTTCTAGACTCATTAGCTACAACTAAGAATTGCACCACAATTCCTTTGGACAATTTTCTAAACAACTCTTTTAGAAACTTTTTGTTCTTCTTAAGAGATCATTTAATGTGACTCTTATTTTCTATATCCCCGTAATTGGTGATATTAATTTGTGGAATATTGTATTTTTATTGTATTTTTATTGTATTTTTTATTGTATTTTTTACTGTATTTTTTATTGTATTTCCCACTGACCCGATTATGTATTTTTAACCATATGTTCACTGCATCTCATTTTCGTATATGTCACATGGATCCATGGTTTTAATATATGTTCAAATAAATGTTTTTGACTGTTATTCACTTTCTTGTTAGAATCTTCCTTTGCCTCTAGTTGGCGCTCTCGGATTGTTTTGTTAATTCTTTGTAAAGAACTGTATTCTGCCTAATACTACAACCTATAGACTTTGTCTTATCTAATTGCATAGCTCTACATTGCTTTATCCTATAAATAAAACCATCTCCTTTATTTCCTAAAACGTTGTACCTGTTTAATTATGCCTAAAAGGAAAGACTCACGCAGACAAAACACAACATTAACCCCAAAACGTGACACCTCTGCACAACAGCTCCATACTCCTGAACCTGCTCCCTTGCAGAGTATGACAGAGGCTGACTGCGTGGGGATTGAACACTTAGTCTTAGCCAAGAGAGGGTTTTCTGAGAGTGTTATTGACACTCTGATTCAAGCTCGTAAGCCAGTTACTCATCGTATCTATCATAAAGTGTGGAGGACTTGTACTGGTGTGAAGTGCGTGGCTTTTCCTGGCATAAGGTCAAGGTTGCCAGAATTTTATCTTTTCTCCAGAATGGACTGGAAAACGGGTCTGTCTGCTAGTTCCCTGAATCAGATATTGGCCCTGTCGGTGTTACTGCACAGAAGATTGGCTGAGCTTCCGGATGTGCAGTCCTTTGTTAAGGTTCTGACTAGGATCAGACCTGTGTTTAGATCTGGGGCTCCGCCTTGGAGCCTCAATCTTGTTCTTCGTGTTTTACAGCAGGCTCCGTTTGAGCCTATGCATTCTGTTGACATTAAAATGTTATCTTGTAAGGTTCTTTTTTTTGTTGGCTATAGACTCTGCATGCAGCGTTTCTGAGATTTCTGCTTTGCAATGTGATCCCCCTTACCTTGTTTTCCATGCTGATAAGGCGGTTTTACATACTAAATTAGGGTTCCTCCCTAAGGTAGTGTCCGATCGTAACATTAATCAAGAAATTGTTGTTCCTTCTTTGTGTCCTAATCCTTCTTCAGTGAAGGAATGTTTGCTTCATAATCTAGATGTGGTTCGGGCCTTGAAGTTTTATCTTCAGGCTACTAAGGAGTTCAGAAAATCTTCCTCTTTGTCATCTATACGGGGACACGTAAGGGACAGAAGGCTACTACGACTTCCCTATCTTTCTGGTTGAGGAGTATCATCCGCTTAGCTTACGAGACAGCGGGACAACAGCCTCCTGAGAGGATAACGGCTCATTCCACTAGAGCAGTGGCTTTCTCTTGGGCTTTTAAGAACGAAGCCTCTTTGGATCAGATTTGTAAGGCAGCTATCTGGTCCTCCTTACACACTTTTTCTAAATTTTACAAGCAGTTTTCGGGAGAAAAGTTTTGCAGGCTGTGGTGTCCTCAGACTAGGGTCCACCTCTCTTTTGTTCTCTCCCGTTATTCTTTCAGTGTCCTCTGGAGCTTTGGTATAGTTTTCCCAACAGTAAGGAATGAAGTCGTGGACTCTCCCTGCCTTATGGAAGGAAAACATAATTTATGCTTACCAGATAAATTCCTTTACTTCTTGGCAGGGAGAGTTCACGACCCTGCACATAATTTATTGTGATGGGCAGCTCCCTTTTTATATTATTTCTTCTGGCACCTTTATGCCTTGATGTTTCTCCTACTTTTCCTTGTTCCCTCAACAGAATGACTGGGGTGATAGGGGAAGTGGGAGGGATATTTAAGTCTTTGGCTGGGGTGTCTTTGCTTCCTCCTGGTGGCCCGGTGATGTATTCCGAACAGTAAGGAATGAAGTTGTGGACTCTCCCTGCCAGGAAGAAAAGGAATTTATCTGGTAAGCATAAATTATGGGTTTTTTTGGAATATGAGTAAATTGAACATATTCTTTAAACTACTGACAACATTTATCCCAAACATGTACCTATTTATAGTAAAACCAGAGAAATTGATAATTTTGCAGTGGTCTCTTAATTTTTTCCAGAGCTGTATGTGCAGCCACCAATCATCAGCTAGCAAGTTGTTTAAACTTTTGTGATTCAGCCAGAGCATGCAATTTAAATTTTGACTCAGGTTTGCTGCAGATTTCCTGCAATACCAGTTTATAGCCCTTGTCTTTGTGAGAGGAGAAGCATTTCCCTTAATAAAGACTACTGGAGCACTCCGACAAAGAGCTCATGAGATCTCAGTAGCCCTTTAACTACAGGGAGTGCAGAATTATTAGGCAAATGAGTATTTTGACCACATCCTCCTCTTTATGCATTTTGTCTTACTCCAAGCTGTATAGGCTCGAAAGCCTACTACCAATTAAGCATATTAGGTGATGTGCATCTCTGTAATGAGAAGGGGTGTCTAATGACATCAACACCCTATATCAGGTGTGCATAATTATTAGGCAACTTCCTTTCCTTTGGCAAAATGGGTCAAAAGAAGGACTTGACAGGCTCAGAAAAGTCAAAAATAGTGAGATATCTTGCAGAGGGATGCAGCACTCTTAAAATTGCAAAGCTTCTGAAGCGTGATCATCGAACAATCAAGCGTTTCATTCAAAATAGTCAACAGGGTCGCAAGAAGCGTGTGGAAAAACCAAGGCGCAAAATAACTGCCCATGAACTGAGAAAAGTCAAGCGTGCAGCTGCCAAGATGCCACTTGCCACCAGTTTGGCCATATTTCAGAGCTGCAACATCACTGGAGTGCCCAAAAGCACAAGGTGTGCAATACTCAGAGACATGGCCAAGGTAAGAAAGGCTGAAAGACGACCACCACTGAACAAGACACACAAGCTGAAACGTCAAGACTGGGCCAAGAAATATCTCAAGACTGATTTTTCTAAGGTTTTATGGACTGATGAAATGAGAGTGAGTCTTGATGGGCCAGATGGATAGGCCCGTGGCTGGATTGGTAAAGGGCAGAGAGCTCCAGTCCGACTCAGACGCCAACAAGGTGGAGGTGGAGTACTGGTTTGGGCTGGTATCATCAAAGATGAGCTTGTGGGGCCTTTTCGGGTTGAGGATGGAGTCAAGCTCAACTCCCAGTCCTACTGCCAGTTTCTGGAAGACACCTTCTTCAAGCAGTGGTACAGGAAGAAGTCTGCATCCTTCAAGAAAAACATGATTTTCATGCAGGACAATGCTCCATCACACGCGTCCAAGTACTCCACAGCGTGGCTGGCAAGAAAGGGTATAAAAGAAGAAAATCTAATGACATGGCCTCCTTGTTCACCTGATCTGAACCCCATTGAGAATCTGTGGTCCATCATCAAATGTGAGATTTACAAGGAGGGAAAACAGTACACCTCTCTGAACAGTGTCTGGGAGGCTGTGGTTGCTGCTGCACGCAATGTTGATGGTGAACAAATCAAAACACTGACAGAATCCATGGATGGCAGGCTTTTGAGTGTCCTTGCAAAGAAAGGTGGCTATATTGGTCACTGATTTGTTTTTGTTTTGTTTTTGAATGTCAGAAATGTATATTTGTGAATGTTGAGATGTTATATTGGTTTCACTGGTAAAAATAAATAATTGAAATGGGTATATATTTGTTTTTTGTTAAGTTGCCTAATAATTATGCACAGTAATAGTCACCTGCACACACATATATCCTCCTAAAATAGCTATAACTAAAAACTACTTCCAAAACTATTCAGCTTTGATATTGAGTTTTTTGGGTTCATTGAGAACATGGTTGTTGTTCAATAATAAAATTAATCCTCAAAAATACAACTTGCCTAATAATTCTGCACTCCCTGTATATATTAACATCCTGAAAAGGGCTTCATCAGCAGAGGACCTGTCACTCTCCACCAGTGAGTTATGCTTTTCAAAATGTTGGCTAGTAGACCAGTCTGTCTAAAATCTCTTTTATTATACTGAGCCTTGTGTAAAGTACCACCTCAACAATGATTGTACAGCCATGTTCTTAAAGGACCTCTCAGTGCAGTAGAATTACATAATTAACCCCTTAAGGACCGGGCAGTTCAGACTAAGACTTCCCCAAAAGACCAGAGTATTTTTAGCATTTTTGCCATTACCTATCAAAACTATATATTTATTTAAGTAGACAACCCAAAGTATTGATCTAGGCCCATTTTATGTATTTGATGCCACCATTTCACCGCCAAATGTGATCAAATTTAAAAGCTTTAACTTTTTCACAAACTTTGGGTTTCTCAATGAAATTATTAACATACTGCTTGTGCAATCGTGGCACAAATGATTGTAAAAGCTTCTCTGGGATCCCCTTTGTTCAGAAATAGCAGACATATATGGCTTTGCTATTGCTTTTTGCTAATTAGAAGGCCACTAACTGCAGCTGTGCACCACTTTTATTATTCCCAGCTGCGAAGGGGTTAATTAGGTAGGTACCTTGCAAGGCTAATTTTAGCTTTAGTGTAGAGTTTAGTCTCCCACCTGACACTTCCCATCCCCTGATTCCTACCTGATACCTCCGAAAACAGCTCTCTTCCCTCCCCCACCCACCCATTGGTAACCCCCATCTTAAGTACTGGCAGACACAGGATTACCCCCTTACCTTCCCACCTCCCAGATCCCTCCCCCTACTAATTCCTGACATATTTTTTTATAATAATAAACTGAATTCCCACCCTCTATGCCCCCCTTCACTTAAAGAGCTTCCTTCTCCCCTCTCCCTCCTTCCCACTCACTGCCGAGACACCTGACCTTTCTAACAGAAATGTTTCTGTAGCGTAGCGGCCCCACCCACTGCCGCCCCTCTGGAGCAATGGGCCGCCAACCTGCCTCCCTCCTAACCCTCCAACACCACCACCTGCTGCCCGATGCAGAGAGGGCCACAGAGTGTCCCTCTCTGCATCCGTAACTTTGCCCTTCTATTTCTGCGCTGCCCCACTCGTGCTTGCAGAAATAGCACAACCTCGCTATTTTTAGCGAGATAGCAGCAGAGAGAGGCCCAAGGGCTTACAGGGTACAGCGCTGGTCGTTAAGGGGTTAAAAAGTGCATAACAAAAAGAGAATGCAATAACACCTACTCTGAATTTCAAATAAGCAGTAGATTTCCTTCCTAAGATGGGGAGAGTCCACGACTTCATTCCTTACTGTTGGGAAATACAATACCTGGCCACCAGGAGGAGGCAAAGACACCCCAGCCAAAAGCTTAATTATCCCTCCCACTTCTTCATTACCCCAGTCATTCTTTGCCTTTCTTCACGTTAGGGGGTGGCAGAATGCAAATTATTCGCCCAAATGCAAAGGCCTCTGGCTTTGCGATCCTAGCCCGTCGGGTGCTCTTGTTGAAGTCTTGGTCTGCGGATATGACTTCTAAATCCAGACTCCTTTCTCTTCCCTTTAAGGGAAAGATTTTATTTGGTCCAGGCCTGGACTCCATTATTTCTACGGTTACCGGAGGCAAAGGTGCCTTCCCACCGCAAGATAAGACAAACAAGTCTACGGGACAACAATCTTCTCATTTTCGTTCCTTTCGTTCTGACAAATCCCAACGACAACAATACTCCTCCAAGCCCGAGCAACCCAAGAGTACTTGGCCGGCTCAGTCCGGGAATAAATCCAAGCAGAATAAGAAGCCCGCCAAAAACAAATCTGCCAGAAGGTGTGGCCCCCCCATCCGGGATCAGATGGTGTAGGGGCAGACTGTCTTTTTTCAGACGCCTGGTTTAAGGACGTACAGTATCCGTGGGTCCTGGAGGTGGTATCTCATGGATACAAGATAGGCTTCAAATCTCATCCGCCAATGGGCAGATTCCTTCTTTCGAGTCTGTCTACCAGACCAGAAAAGAGGGATGCCTTTCTAGGGTGTGTTCAGGATCTATCCTCCTTAGGAGTTGTTGTCCCGGTGCCTATCGAAGAAAGAGGTTTGGGGTTTTATTCAAACCTTTTAGTGGTCCCAAAGAAAGGGAAATTTCCGCCCAATTCTGGACCTAAAGTGCTTAAACAAATTTCTCAGTGTCCCTTCCTTCAAGCAAGAGACGATAAGGTCCATCCTTCCTTATTGTCTGGCCTTAAAAGGCAAGTTTATGACCACTATAGATCTGAAGGACGCTTACCTTCATGTTCCAATCCACAGGGAACACTTTCAGTTCCTGAGCTTTGCATTCCTGGACCAGCACTTCCAGTTCATTGCCCTTCCGTTTGGCCTAGCTACTGCTCCAAGAATCTTTACGAAGGTTCTGGGGGCTCTTTTAGCCGTTGCCAGAACTCAGGGTATTGCAGTAGCCCCATACTTGGACGATATTCTGGTGCAAGCACCATCCTTTCGTCTTGCAGAAGAATTCTCAGAGTCCCTTCTCAGTCTTCTTCGATCACATGGGATAAGAGAACTATTTTCCAAATTTATTTTCCATCCAAGTACCAGGGTGGAATTCCTGGATACTATAATAGACTCCATATCCATGAGGATATTTCTAACAGACCAGAGATGTTGCAAGCTAACTTCGGCATGTCTTGCCCTCCGGACCTCCTTGAATCCCTCTGTGGCTCAGTGTATGGAGATGATTGGTCTCATGGTGTCCTGCATGGTCAGTTGTAAAGGTCTGAGACGGAACCTGGCAAAAGGAATGATGACCATCATCATTCCTTTTGCCAGGTTCCATCTCAGACCTTTACAACTGTGCATGCTGAGGCAGTGGAACAGCGATCATTCAGATCTGTCTCAACAGATTCTATTAGACAGCCGGTCGAGAGAATCGCTTTCTTGGTGGCTGTGTCCAGATAATCTGTCCCAAGGGTTATGCTTCTTAAGACCATCTTGGGAGATTGTGACTACGGACGCAATCCGAATGGGGAGCTGTTTGGGGTGCCAGGGTCCCTCCCGATCAATATTTTGGAACTGCAGGCAATTTTCAATTCCTTGAAGGCTTGGCCACTTCTGGGTTCGTCCCAGTTTATCAGATTCCAATCAGACAATATAACCTCAGTGGCTTACATCAACCATCAGGGGGGAACAAGAAGATCCTTGGCGATATAGGACGTTTCTCAGATTCTAGAGTGGGCGGAGGCCCACAGCTGTTTGCTGTCAGCAATCCACATTCCAGGTGTGAACAACTGGGAGGGAGATTTTCTCAGCAGGCAATCCTTCCATCCAGGGGAATGGTCTCTCTATCTCGAGGTGTTTGTAGAGATATGCAGCAAGTGGGGGACGCCGGAGATATATCTCATGGCATCCCGTCTCAATACCAAGCTATCCGGGTACGGGTCGAGATCGAGGGATCCCCAAGCTAATCTAATAGATGCACTAGCAGTGCCCTGGAGGTTCAAACTCATATCTCTTTTTCCTTCATTACCGCTTCTTCCTCGAGTGGTGGCCTGCATCAAGCCAGAGCGGGTATCCGTAATACTGATTGCTCTATCGTGGCCGCGAAGGACGTGGTTCGCGGATCTAGTGGGAAAGACCTCATCTCCTCCATGGAAGGTACCTTGTCGCAGAGACCTGCTGATACAAGATCCATTTGTTCATCAAAATCTAGATTCTCTGAGGCTGACTGCATGGAGATTGAACACTTAGTCTTAGCCAAGAGAGGTTTCTCTGAGAGTGTCATTGATACTCTTATTCAAGCTCGTAAACCAGTTACTCGGCAAATCTACCACAAGGTGTGGAAGACCGACTTATTCTGGTGTGAAGAACGTAGTTTTTCCTGGCACAGAGTTAAGGTTGCCAGGATTTTATCTTTTCTCCAGGATGGGCTGGAGAAGGGCCTTTATGCTAGTTCCCTGAGGGGACAGATTTCGGCCCTGTCGGTTTTATTACACAAGAGACTGGCTGAGCTTCCAGACAACCTTTGTTAAGGCTCTGATTAGGATCAGACCTGTCTTTAGATCTGGGGCTCCTCCTTGGAGCCTAAATCTTGTTCTTTGGGTTTTGCAACAGGTTCTGTTTGCGCCTCTGCATTCCATTGACATTACATTTGTTTCTTGGAAGGTTCTCTTTTTATTGGCTATTGCCTCTGCGGGCAGAGTTTCTGAGATCTCTGCTTTGCAATGTGAGCCCCCTTATCTGATTTTTCATGCAAATAAGGCAGTTTTATGTACTAAATTAGGTTTTCTTCCTACGGTTGTGTCAGATCGCAACATCAATCAGGAAATTGTGCTTCCTTTCTTGTGTCCTAATCCTTCTTCATCGAAGGAATGCTTACTTCACAATTTGGATGTGGTTCGTGCCTTGAAGTTCTATCTTCAGGCTACTAAGGAGTTTAGACAATCTTCCTCTTTGTTTGTTGTCTATTCGGGGAAGCGTAAGGGGCAGAAGGCTACTTCGACTTCCCTATCTTTTTGATTAAGGAATGTCATCTGTTTAGCTTACGAGACAGTGGGACATCATTCTCCTTAAAGAAGGATTACGGCTCATTCCACTTGAGCAGTGGCTTCCTCTTGGTCCTTTAAGAACGAGGCCTCTATGGATCAGATTTGTAAGGCGGCTACCTGGTCCTCCTTACATACTTTTTCAAAAATTTTACAAGTTTGAGGTTTTTGCTTCGGCTGAAGCAGCTTTCGGGAGAAAAGTTTTGCAGTCTGTGGTGTCCTCAAAATAGGGTCCGCCTCTTCCTTTTTGTTTCCTCCCGTTATTCATTCAGTGTCCTCTGGAGCTTGGGTATAGTTTTCCCAACAGTAAGGAATGAAGCAGTGGACTCTCCTTAATTTATGCTTACCAGATAAATTCCTTTTCTTCCGGATAGGGAGAGTCCACGGCCCCGCCCATTTTTTCTTGTCTATGAGCGGTCCCCTATTATTTTTATTCTTTTGGCACAATTTGTACCCTAATGTTTTTCCTACTTTTCCTTGTTCCCTCAGCAGAATTACTTTTCCTTCTCCTGGCGGCCAGGTGTTGTATTTCCCAATAGTAAAGAATTAAGCCGCGGACTCTCCCTATCCGTAGGGAAAGGAATTTATCTGGGGGGGGTTCTGACAATTTTTTTCCCCCTCCCATTTTTTGGCTCCCTGTATCATGTGACATATATCAGCCAATCACAGATTAGTATATGTATACGCTGTGAGCTTGTGCACATGCTCAGTAGTATATTGTTCCCTATAAAGGGTGACTATAAACAGACTGTGTAAAATTTGATAATGGAAGTAAATTGTAAAGAGTCTTAAAACTGCATGTTCTATCTGAATCATAAATGTTTATTTTGACTTGAGTGGGACACTTTCAACAGCTGAGTAATCAGAGCTGTTTTCTTGTCCGATTTAAAAATGACTCTGCTTTTTTATTCAGTGAATACTAACTTTACTTCTCATTTCATTACATATTTTGTATCTTTAAAGGGACAGTCTACACCAGATTTTTTATTGTTTTAAAAGATAGATAATTCCTTTATTACCCATTTCCCAGTTTTGCATAACCAACACAGTTATAATAATATACTTTTAACCTCTGTGATTATCTTGTATCTAAGCCTCTGCAAACTGCTCTTTTTTTCAGTTCTTTTGACAGACTTGCAGTCTAACCAATCAGTGCCTGCTCCCAGATTACTTCACGTGCACAAGCACAGTGTTATCTATATGAAATATGTGAACTAACACCCTCTAGTGGTGAAAAACTGTTAAAATGCAATCTGAAAGAGGTGGGCTTCAAGGTCTAAGAAATTAGCATATGAACCTCCTAGGTTAAACTTTCAACTAAGAATACCAAGAGAACAAAGCAAAATTGGTGATAAAAGTAAATTGAAAAATTGTTTAAAATTACATGCTCTATCTGAATCATGAAAGTTTATTTTGGCCTAGACTGTCCCTTTAATGCTACATGTAAAATAACAATCTATCCCCAATAACAATTCTTTATTTTATTATTCCAACCTTTTATAGCTTGCTGTAACTTGTTTGTGCAACTGAATATATGCAGTAAATATTCAATTAGTAGATAATCAAATATGAATTACCTGATAAAGGTACATTTTTATAAACAGTATAGTATAAATTGGCAGTTAAAAACTACATCGCACAAGATATATTTTTTATAAGCATTTAAAGCTTGTCATCGTGCTGACAAAATTTTGTTACCTCTGAGCACTCTGGGTTGCTGTTTATAGTGACTCACCTCGTGGGGTAAATTAGGACAAATGTTTTCCCGCACTGATCTAAGCAATCGTTTTGTGCATAGGTTAAATGTAGAAAACTGGACTACAGCCTCTCTCTCAAATTTTTTTAAAGTAAATAACTGGAAAAGTGATCACAATGTGCACTGAGCATCTGTTTTTACTTTTCACAGAGTATTTCTAAACCAGTGATGCTTTGCTGTTCTGAGTGTGCATACATATATGGGCTATCAAGTGGTTAACTCACTGCTGTAAAGCACACTTGCAGCAGGAATTTAACCCTGTAATTACATGTAATACCTGGTAAATCACTTGCTTATACATAAAATGTAGGGTCACCACTGCAAATAACACATCAGTAATTTAACCTTTTACCGCCGTTATGCTGTTGTATTCCGTCCAAACGGCGCTGGGCTTTAGCTCTGTTAGGACGAAATACAACGTCATAGCTTCCTGGATTTGATCGCAGTCTGGAGGGCGTTCCTAGTGTCATAGGGACGCCCCCCAGACCCGATCCCATAATTGAAATCTCTGGATCGCGGGCATGATCGCAGGATTTCAATTTGTCTACATCGGATGTAGACATTATAACCATGTCATGAAAGGGTTAATGATTTTACTACCCAAAATACCCTCACAGCAGATATTTGTTTTCATTGGTTGTCTGGATAAATTAGGGGCAGTCAAGTAAAAGAGCCCTGAGGCTAGGTGTCACGTCAAGATGTAGCAGCTAGGTGGCAGTGCAGTATTCTAGGCATCACCTGTGCCTGGGTTCATCCAAACATTCTTTAACCCCTCCATTTCATTTACCTCTTTTCAGTGGGCTTTGATTATCTTTCCTTTGAATCCCTTAAAGTGCCATAAAACATGTTGAGATCTGTGCATATTCTAAAAGGGCTAATTAAGTAAAAATAAGTTTGCATAAAAAAATGTTTAAAAATTGCTGGCAAGTATTTTAAAATAATTTTAAAAAATAAGCAAAATGAATCAGATAGCCATGCTGTCTGGAGTTGACCGATCCACCCCCCTTATCAGTGTTTAACATCAGAAACATAGGCATTGTATTTTAACTGAGTTCACAGCAGCTTATTTGCTTCTAGGCATGCTCCAGCAGATAATGATTGTTAAAGTATTGCATTCTCCCATATCAATGGTGGATATAGAGGCAACCATAAAAGGAATTGTGTGGGGGGAGTTAGAGCTGTACAATTCGGTCACTTAAAAGAAAGGGTTAATGGTGAGGCACTGCAGTATACATTTGCAGGTAAAGTAATTAAAGTACATATTATATTTTGTCTCCATCTCAACTTGTTTTATGTCCCTTTAAAGAAACTCTCTCTCTTGAATCTATTCTTCTGGGTGCACTGAATTACACGCTCAATCCTGCCATTTACTTTAATTGGCTTAGTACTGAGACCAGGTAATCTGCCTTTCTTCATATTATACTGATATGATGTCCTTAGCGTTGTGATTCTTCACATCTGTATTAAGAGGTCAAAAATGTTGGCAATATGAGAAGATGGATAACTAATTTTCCCTCTTTTTCATTTTAGATAACTTCAATCCTGAGATTCCAAAGTTGGAGAAGAGTATCAGTGGGACCAGCCCTAAAAGGGAGCATTTACATTTGACTGTAGCAGTATGTCTACTTCTTATGACACTTTTAGCTTCTTAGTTCTCATAGAGCAGAACCAATTTGGAGGCCTTGTAAACTGAATATTGACTGAAGTAAAAACTCCACAAGAGACTAACGGTTGGACCCACGTAGGTGGGGTCCCAGCTGGGTGCAGAGGCCTGGTATGAGGAGATAAACACCCTTAACACTGTTTTTAGCTTCTTTTTTAAAAGACTCAACCTGTGCCACTTCAACATACAATAAAAATAACTGGACCAGCAGAGTGAAGCAGCAAGTGGCATCATCTTCAACATGACCACACTGAGCCAAAGCTCCTCTGCCACCAACTACCAAATGATCCTGATTGGGTGGATAAGTCAAAATCTACTGGCCTATAAAAAGTTTGTTTTCCAACGTGGCGGAGATTTCTTCTCTAGTGCCTACACCCTCTCAGCCTCTGAGAATATGTGTCCTAGATACTGCAGAACCCAAAAGGAAGAACAAAAAATCATATTAATTAGCCCCTTGCTAACACACAATCTGTTTGCTTTAAACCCTGCTGTTTTCATAAAGATCCAATGTATGTTTTTGCCTACAAAACTGTGGGTCTTGCATACCCAGGAGAACCATACTAATAAACCTCTCCTTCAGATGATTAATTGGACCACTACATTTTAGCAGGAAAAACCCAATCTCTGGAGATACAATCCCAGGCTGCGTTCAGTGTCGAGTACTACTCTCACTCCAATGTGCAGATGTGCAGTTTTTCACAATCAGTCCTGTCGAGCCTTTGTGTGCCATGTTTGTATGCTCATTTTACACAATATCAGATCAACCACCTCTGCTCTAATTCGTGGAAACTTAACCCATTAGTGACTACTTTTTACTTTACCTAAACTTTTTATGAAGAAAGGACTTCTGCCTATCAGACTCAATATCCCATCTTTCTCTTAATACAACTGGAATCCATCCCAGGACGAAAGACCGCTACAAGACACAGAACCTGATTTCATGAACCTTGATAACCTAATATGAAACAGAATATTTAATAGTCAATCTTTTCTAAAAGTTGTCCCTTAAACAATATGCTATATCATTAAATTACATAAAATCTGGAATTTACTAGAAATAACTGACCCACCATAACAAATGTATCTGAACATTCCATTTGACTGGTACCTAGTGTGCCTATAAAGAAAAGGTCACATTTTCTACAAAATGCAAGAACCCAACCTCCCTTTTTCCATAATGTGAACACAGTGTCAGAACATTTTTTTCTACACAAAAACATTGTGCTCTATACAAATGATAATACGCTGTTCATCATCTATTTTCTCCCTGAGTCCTATTATTATTTTACAGTGACTGACCAGGGAAGGGGTATCTAGCTGCTTTCAAGCTGATAATTTATCCTAATTTAATAACAAACACTTAAGTAAACACTCTTCTTTCTTGGTCCTTATAAATTATAATACTACAGATGTGCACCATGTAGACCAGTCATGTGTTTGAAGCACAAGCATGGTAAGATTGGCCGCAAACGTCAGTGACAGCATCTAAACGTATTTTTTTTAATGAAGAGGTCATTAAACATGTCTTTGTAATCCAGGATCTGCAGAGCAACCCCTACAAAGAGTCCAGAATTTGTGATAACTTCATGGCTAAGCCATTTATCTGTAATCCTTTTAAATCAGTAGAACATGTAACATCATCATTTTGTTAAATGCAATATCTGTAGCGAAAGAGAACCCTGTTGTTAGGATGTTTAGAAAGTGGGCCCTGGTTTCATTAAAACAATTGCAGAAAAGTGTGCTCTAATATTACTACAGCTAGAAAGCATATTCACATGTGTTATAAAACTACAATGAAATGCCCTGGTAATAGAATGATTGAGCGTATGGTTTAGCGTAGAATGTTCAGAGTGAGTCAAATTGTAAAAAGCATAAGTATCAATAGGTACATTTAATGAGTATCCTGGTGTTCCTGAAAGTGTTAGTTAAAAAATAGAAGTGAAGCAAACTCTAGTGTCAATAGAAAAGGTAGCCTGAATCCATGGTATCAGCAGAACCGTTAGAGAAGGAATAACTCCATATCAACGTAACAGTGAGCATATAAGCCATGGTAAAAACCTCTAGAGCAGTGATTATTGACATGGATGTTATTTTCCCCACTGAGCCATTACTCGTGGTATCTTTTTTTGATCATAACGTTGACTTTTTAAAAGTTTTGGTAACACTGAGTAACATTGCCTATAAATACTTTCCAGCCCCATAACTTTTCTTGTCCTATCATTCTATTGCATACACAACTTCTTGGGATTTCACACTCAATACATATTAAATAGAGGGTATTCCATAGCAGTATGAGAAGGGTTTACCCAATAAAAAAATTAATAAAAGGTTGGGAAATCTCGATCTTGAGATAGTAATACTCGTGCCAGCCTCTAATGTGAGGGATTCAATGGAAACTGAGTATCTAGTGAGAGAGACTTGCTTAATAAGTCCTTATATCAATATAAAACCGAGAGTGAGCTCTGTCAAACAACTACCAAGAAACACCTGGCAGCAGCACATGAAATTATTGTCTGTACATCAATTATCATGTAAATCGTGGCATTCATAAAACAGATGGTGAGCACACTGGTATCTGAACATCGAGTGAGACAACCCTGTAAAGCAGTGTAGTGATGTAGCCCTGGTATTGGAAGAAAATCTATCAAAAGAGCCCTGTTATCCTAAAATAAATGTTAATATTGCAGTTTACATTAGAACATGCTGCAAGAGCACCTTAGTATTAGAAAACGTGTTAAACATTCATTATGGTCATTATTATTGGTTTCTCATGTAGTGACTGCATCCTTTTCCTATTTACATAGATCAAATTGCTTTAGACACAGGTATAATCTGAGCATTATTACAATCAGTATAACATGGGTTAGAATAGTGTTACTAGTGTCAGCTTGTGGTTCATATGCAGTTTATTATTTATTGCTCTGCACTTTCTATCCTTTTTAAAAATAATACTAGGGAGTCTCCACATCCATCTGTAAAACAAGAGCATAATGGAAACTAAATACAAAACTTTGACAAAATGCGCTACATTTTTAAACATTTCCAAACCACACAGTCTTTATTTTGAGAAAAAGCTTTGAAAGGCCTGTTATGAGGATGATTATCTGCTTTCTTTCTGGGTTGATACGCGCATGTAGCATTCATTCCTTTAGGCTGAATGGCTCAACATAAATTTTCAGATCATCCACCAACTACACTTGGCTGTAATGAATGAAAAACACTCAAGCAAGGGAGGGTACCCAAGTACTCTGAGGCACCCACAAAGAGCTATCTCAGACCTTGTTGACAGACAGATCTGTCCAACGCATTTTCTGCACAATGGACTTGTGACACCTTCTCCCAAGCTCTCTAAATTTAATGCCTTCGGCCTCTGTTGGAAATATTTGAACAATGAAAAAAAAAATCATCGTCTTGGACACTATAAAACTGCCCTCTGTTGGGGTAGAAGTGGTTTGTGTGTGTATATATATGTATATCTTTCCTATATTTATATATACATAGATTTATGTATATATATATGGTCTTTCTATCAATGTATACAGAGCAGATGTATAAATGTTCCTTCTGATGAAATGTAAATAGATTTGAACGTGATTTCTTTGTCATGTCTTCTGTGAAGGCACATTTCCCACCTATGCAATGCACAGACACTTTTCAGAGATTTAAAAACAAAACAACAAAAAAAAACTTAAACCTTTTTAATGAACTGCTTTGGCTGTGATTTTCATATTCTGCTGTTAATCTATAAAGAATAAAACTTTGAAAAGCACCCTGTTGTAGTTTTATTTATTTTTTTGGAGCATAGACCACCTCCCCAACCTTAAATTAGCATTCTAATGAAATGTTATATTTAAATGCTAGGCTGCTATTCAGGTGCAAGGTTCCACTACATCTGGTGCCATCTATTGCAGGGCCTCCATATGTACACATAAGAGCCAGTTAGAAATCTTTCTTTTGGTGCAGCTAGAGGCTTGGCACATATAGTGGTGTAATGTAGTATATACCCTATAAAATGTATGGGACATTAATGTTCTGTGTCATGTTTCCTGTAGGAAAATAGGACAGTGGAACAGACCTCCCAATTCAGGATCACCTAAAAAAAATTATGAGATCTAGGGGTCTGATTCTCTAGAGCTCTCTAGTCGAGGCATTCTGTAAGATGCCTCGTCAGTATTACAAAGCCTCTACCTCAGAGATTGTTGTAAAGGCCATTTTTACCTTGGGAACTGTGTATCTCATGAAGGGGAGGTCACTAATATGCTTCATGTTAACGAGAGACACTACAATATGATGCTCAGTAATAGAAGCTGATGAGTTTTTACCATGCTGGCAAGTTTTTGAGTATGTGGACTTAGTTGTTAAGTTGTATTATAGTATTTATATGTGTTTATACATATGTACAGTGTGTATATGTATGTGTATATATATATATATATATATATATGTGTGTGTACACATTCATGGGTGTTTGGGGGGGACAAACGTCACCCTGGAAGTTTGCTCCTTACATAAGAATGAGCGTCTACTTTATCAACCATTGATGCCAATGAATCACCATTTTTAATGATAAGCAGCTCCTCATGTACATAACAAGCACATTTCTCCTGCTGCACACGTTGCCATTTATGTAAATATATCACAGACTTCTGTACTGTTGCTAATGGGAGGCAAGACAATCACTTCAATTTCGCCAACACTGTGCTACTGCTAGCAAGTAAGCTTATTGTAACACATACTCTAAAAACTTTAAAGAATAAGATATAATAAACAGTTGAGTATAGAACAGGCAGATGTGAAAGGGGAGGTTCCCACTCATATAAATATTTTTTTTGACTAAATGGGAAATATTTATTCTCCCGTTGCCTATTGCACTGCAGTGTCACAGATCATCCTTTTCTTCATCTTTATTATGGAAGAACCATTACAGGGAAAGTGGTGCTTTACAATTTTAAATAGGAGGAGGAGAGGAGGATTTTTTTTTTACTATAGTAACAATTGTTCTAGACCTTTTCTACATCTTTTAAATATTGAGTTGTAGTTTGTTTAACTGTCTGTTCAATTTTGTTTTGTTATTTTAATTTTATTGAAAATTGACTTAAAGCATTTGCTCACTGCACTTCAGTAGACCCCTTTGTTCATATATCACTGCACTTCAGTAGACCCCATTTAATCATATACTGTATCACTGCACTTCAGTAGACCCCTTTGATCATATATCACTGCACTTCAGTAGAGCTGCACTTCAGTAGACCCCCTTTGATCATATATCACTGCACTGCAGTAGACCCCCTTTGATCATATATCACTGCACTTCAGTAGACCCCTTTGATCATATATCACTGCACGTCAGTAGACCCCCCTTGATCATATATCACTGCACTTCAGTAGACCCCCTTTGATCATATATCACTGCACTTCAGTAGACCCCCTTTGATCATATATCACTGCACTTCAGTAGACCCCTTTGATCATATATCACTGCACTTCAGTAGACCCCCTTTGATCATATATCACTGCACTTCAGTAGACCCCCTTTGATCATATATCACTGCACTTCAGTAGACCCCTTTGATCATATATCACTGCACTTCAGTAGACCCCCTTTGATCATATATCACTGCACTTCAGTAGACCCCCTTTGATCATATATCACTGCACTTCAGTAGACCCCATTTAATCATATATCACTGCTCTTCAGTAGACCCCATTTAATCATATATCACTGCACTTCAGTAGACCTCATTTAATCATATATCATTGCACTTCAGTAGACCCCCTTTGATCATATATCACTGCACTTCAGTAGACCTCATTTAATCATATATCATTGCACTTCAGTAGACCCCCTTTGATCATATATCACTGCACTTCAGTAGACCCCATTTAATAATATATCACTGCACTTCAGTAGACCCCATTTAATCATATATCATTGCACTTCAGTAGACCCCCTTTGATCATATATCACTGCACTTCAGTAGACCCCATTTAATAATATATCACTGCACTTCAGTAGACCCCCTTTGATCATATATCACTGCACTTCAGTAGACCCCATTTGATCATATATCACTGCACTTCAGTAGACCCCCTTTGATCATATATCACTGCACTGCAGTAGACCCCCTTTGATCATATATCACTGCACTTCAGTAGACCCCCTTTAATCGTATATCACTGCACTTCAGCAGACCCCCTTTGATCATATATCACTACACTTCAGTAGACCCCCCTTTGATCATATATCACTACACTTCAGTAGACCCCCTTTAATCATATATCACTGCCCTTCAGTAGACCCCCTTTGATCATATATCACTACACTTCAGTAGACCCCCTTTAATCATATATCACTACACTTCAGTAGACCCCCTTTAATCGTATATCACTGCACTTCAGTAGACCCCCTTTAATGGTATATAACTGCACTTCAGTAGACCCCCTTTAATCATATATCACTACACTTCAGTAGACCCCCTTTAATCATATATCACTGCACTTTAGTGGACCCCCTTTAATCATATATCACTGCACTTCAGTAGACCCCATTTAATCATATATCACTGCACTTCAGTAGACCCCATTTAATCATATATCACTGCACTTCAGTAGACCCCCTTTAATCATATATCATTGCACTTCAGTAGACCCTATTTAATCATATATCACTGCACTTCAGTAGACCCCCTTTAATCATATATCATTGCACTTCAGTAGACCCCATTTAATCATATATCATTGCACTTCAGTAGACCCCCTTTAATCATATATCACTGCACTTCAGTAGACCCCATTAAATCATATATCATTGCACTTCAGTAGACCCCATTTAATCATATATTACTGCACTTCAGTAGACCCCCTTTGATAATAGGTGTGAAAGGGGAGGTTCCCACTCATATAAATATTTTTTTTGACTAAATGGGAAATATTTATTCTCCCGTTGCCTATTGCACTGCAGTGTCACAGATCATCCTTTTCTTCATCTTTATTATGGAAGAACCATTACAGGGAAAGTGGTGCTTTACAATTTTAAATAGGAGGAGAAGAGGAGGATTTTTTTTTTTACTATAGTAACAATTGTTCTAGACCTTTTCTACATCTTTTAAATATTGAGTTGTAGTTTGTTTAACTGTCTGTTCAATTTTGTTTTGTTATTTTAATTTTATTGAAAATTGACTTAAAGCATTTGCTCACTGCACTTCAGTAGACCCCTTTGTTCATATATCACTGCACTTCAGTAGACCCCATTTAATCATATACTGTATCACTGCACTTCAGTAGACCCCTTTGATCATATATCACTGCACTTCAGTAGAGCTGCACTTCAGTAGACCCCCTTTGATCATATATCACTGCACTGCAGTAGACCCCCTTTGATCATATATCACTGCACTTCAGTAGACCCCCTTTGATCATATATCACTGCACTTCAGTAGACCCCCTTTGATCATATATCACTGCACTGCAGTAGACCCCCTTTGATCATATATCACTGCACTTCAGTAGACCCCTTTGATCATATATCACTACACTTCAGTAGACCCCCTTTAATCGTATATCACTGCACTTCAGTAGACCCCCTTTGATCATATATCACTACACTTCAGTAGACCCCCCTTTGATCAGATATCACTACACTTCAGTAGACCCCTTTAATCATATATCACTGCCCTTCAGTAGACCCCCTTTGATCATATATCACTACACTTCAGTAGACCCCCTTTAATCATATATCACTACACTTCAGTAGACCCCCTTTAATCGTATATCACTGCACTTCAGTAGACCCCCTTTAATCATATATCAATACACTTCAGTAGACCCCCTTTAATCGTATATAACTGCACTTCAGTAGACCCCCTTTAATCATATATCACTACACTTCAGTAGACCCCCTTTAATCATATATCACTGCACTTTAGTGGACCCCCTTTAATCATATATCACTGCACTTCAGTAGACCCCATTTAATCATATATCACTGCACTTCATTAGACCCCATTTAATCATATATCACTGCACTTCAGTAGACCCCCTTTAATCATATATCATTGCACTTCAGTAGACCCTATTTAATCATATATCACTGCACTTCAGTAGACCCCCTTTAATCATATATCATTGCACTTCAGTAGACCCCATTTAATCATATATCATTGCACTTCAGTAGACCCCCTTTAATCATATATCACTGCACTTCAGTAGACCCCATTTAATCATATACAGGTATACCCCGCTCATACAGCGGGTTAGGGACCGGAGCCCCGCTGTAAAGTGAAAACCGCCTTAAAGTGAAACAAGGCAGTTTTAGCTTTCTTTTCAGTGTTTAAAATCTTAAAAACATGTTTGAACTAACATATATTAGGGGTGCAATAGTGCTACGTTTAGTTTAACACTAGCACAGCACAGTATTCAATTAGTATTCAATAAATACTGTACCTGTAAAATAGTGACAATTACTGTAGAAAAATTTGCCAGAATACAAGACAGATACAGATTGCACTGTAATGCTGTAAACAGAGTGAACTGTGCATAACAAAATGGTGGCAGTCACTTTTCTCGCAATCTCACAATGATTTACAGCACTGTTTCAAAATGCTTGGAGGTTGAACTTCAGCTCCACAAAGCGCTGTATTAGCGAATCGCTGTAAAGTGAAGCGCTGTAAAGTGAGGTATACCTGTATCATTGCACTTCAGTAGACCCCATTTAATCATATATTACTGCACTTCAGTAGACCCCCTTTGATAATATATCAATGAACTTCCGTTTTGTTGTACTTATGCATTAAAGGGACATTATACACTCAATTTTTCTTTGCATAAATGTTTTGTAGATGATCTATTTATATAGTCCATACAATTTTTTTGAAATGTATAGTTTTGCTTATTTTTAAATAATTGCTTTGATTTTCAGACTCCTAACCAAGCCCCAAAGTTTTAGGAGAATACCAACATGTACCTCGCTCCTGTGTGTGTAAAGAGTCTTTCTAATGACACGATGAGTCCACAGATCATCTAATTACTATTGGGATATATCACTCCTGCCCAGCAGGAGGCAGAAAAGAGCACCACAGCAAAACTGTTAAATATCACCTCCCTTCCCTCCCACCCCAGTCATTCTCTTTGCCTATGTTACAGCAAGGAAGTGGTAAAGTTTCTTCAAGCAACATTTTATTATTTTTTAAGTAGTGCAAAATTGTGCTGCTTTGTCCTAGGGTGTAGCCGTAGTCCACATCAGTCTCTTCAGTAGAGCAGTGGTGGCTTTAGAACAATGGGAACTTGTGGGACATAATTCTCACTGCGCCACCCATATACTGATGCTGCCCTAACTCTGGAAGCCTGAGTAAAATTACTCAGTCTTTATCCTTTTTTCCACAGGCCCATGTGAGGGAGAGGACCTCTCAAACCTGGTGAGCTGCCTTGCTGTCTGGCAGATTTATGAGGTAAGTGCAGACTTAATTATTTCTGGGGTAATAAAAAAAAAAAAAAGACAGGAAAAAATTCGGGCACTATCTACCAACGATGGGACAATACATAAAGGACTCAGAAAAATTTTGGGCACTTTATTTGTAATGGCATAAATTCTCCTATAGAGGAGACAATATGCAGACAGCTTGGATGCAGGCATTGGGGCCGACCGGGAGATTACCCTCTTTGAGACGCCCACGATGGGCGGAGCTATAGGAGGCGGCAATTGCGTTGCGCGCCATTTTTCCCTCTCTTCCTAGTCCGGAGGGAAAGATAATACAGCCTCAATTTAGGTGACGCATGTTTTTCTAAAGGCATGCGTTTTTAGGACTGGAGCCGGTCTTCCATTACTTCTTCCGAGTTACGGATCTGTTGCTAGAAGGGACGGTTTCTGACAGTGAGAGCCGGTATCAGCAGGGCAGGTAGGCACCTCAGCAGAGTCAGCTGAGGTGTAGAGGTGTTCTGCAGGATCGTTTAGTTAGTTTATCCTTTCTGCAGATAAAAAATAAAAAAGTTATGGTTTAAATGTTAAAGTGACAGTAACGTTTTTTTGTTGTTAAATTTTATTTAAAAATTTGAGTTTTTTATATGATATTTTTATCCATTGGGAGTTCGAATGGACCAAGAGGGTTTGCAAAATGTCAATTGTTCTTTATGTTTTGATGCCAATGTGAAACCACCAATCCCTTTCTGTTCCTCATGTATTGAGAGAACTTTATCTTATAAGGATAAACTTTTTTCGGATGCTGTTCAGGAGTCTAATGACAATGTTCAATGTATGCCACAGCTTTCTCAAGCGTCCCAAATTTTACCGCCCACACATACAGTGCCCTGCGCTTCCTCTATGACACCACCTGGAGTTACATTGCAAGACATCACTTCCCTCATGTCTTCTGCAGTTTCTGATGCGTTGTCTGCTTTTCCCATGTTGCAGGGAAAAAGCAAGAGAAAAAAATAAACATTCATTTAGCGAGGTTACTGATGCAGTTGTCTCTATTTTGAACGCCCCCTCCCAGAAGCCTGAGGAGGAGGATACTTCGGTAGCATCTGAGGGTGAAATCTCACATTCTGACAGTGTAATTCCTCCTGCCGATACTGAAGTTGTATCTTTCAGGTTTAAGCTAGAACACCTCTGCCTGTTACTCAAGGAGGTTTTAGCTACATTGGACGACAGCGACACCATGGTCGTAGTTAATCCTAAAAAATCCAGTAAGCTAAATAAATATTTAGATGTACCTTCCTTGGTGGAGGTTTTTCCTGTACCAGATCAAGCTACTGAGATCATTGCTAAGGAATGGGAGAGACCCGGGTATCCCTTTTTCTCCATCCCCTATATTTAAAAAGATGTTTCCCATAGCGGAATCTATCAAGGAGTCTTGGCAAACAGTACCCAAGGTGGAAGGAGCAATTTCCACTCTGGCCAAGAGGACTACTATTCCCATAGAGGATAATTGTGCTTTTAAGGATCCTATGGACAAAAAATTAGAGGGGTTACTTAAGAAGATGTATGTACACCAGGGTTTACAATGGCAACCTGCAGTGTGCATTGCTACCGTCACTAGGTCGGTGGCATACTGGTTTGATGTGTTGTCTGATTCTATTAGGACAGACACTCCCCTTGAAGAGATCCAGGATAGGATAAAGGCCCTTAAGTTGGCCAATTCCTTTATTACGGATGCTTCCCTACAGGTTATTAAACTGAGAGCAAAGATTTCAGGTTTTGCTGTGCTAGCCCGCAGAGCTTTATGGCTAAAATCTTGGTCTGCGGACGTGTCAAAACTTTTGGTGATTCCTTACAAGGGAAAGACCTTTTTTGGACCGGGTTTGATGGAAATCATTTCTGACATTACGGGAGGAAAGGGCGATTTCCTCCCTCAGGATAAGAGAAACAAACAAAAGGGATAGAGTAATTTTTGTGCCTTTCGAAATTTCAAGGGAAATCCTTCCACTTCCTCTTCCAAGCAGGAACAGTCCAAACCTTCCTGGAGACCCAATCAGTCTTGGAACAAGGGAAAACAAACCAAAAAGCCTGCTATTGAATAAAAGACAGCATGAAGGGCCTGCCCCCGATCCGGGACCGGATCTTGTGGGGGCAGACTTTCCTTCTTCACTCAGGCTTGGGTTCGAGATGTTCAGGATCCCTGGGCGGTGGACATCGTGTCCCAGGGATACAAACTAGAGTTCAAGAACTTTCCTCCTGGGGGCAGGTTTCTGCTTTCAAGATTATCTGTAGGCCAGACAAAAAGAGATGCGTTCTTACAATGTGTACAGGACCTCTCCAACCTGGGAGTAATAGTTCCTGTTCCAAGGCAGGAACGGGGTCTGGGGTTCTATTCCAATCTGTTTGTGGTTCCCAAAAAGGAGGGAACCTTCAGGCCAATTTTGGATATCAAGAGTCTAAACAAATTCCTCAGAGTACCATCCTTCAAGATGGAAACTATTCGTTTCATTCTTCTTTTGATCCAAGAGGGTCAATTTATGACTACCATGGATTTAAAGGCTGCGTACCTGCATGTTCCCATCCACAGGGACCATCACAAGTTTCTAAGGTTTGCATTTCTAGACAAACACTTCCAGTTTGTGGCTCTTCCATTCAGCCTTGCCACAGCTCCCAGAATTTTCTCAAAGGTTCTGGGATCCCTGTTGGCAGTGCTCCGATTGCGGGGCATTGCAGTGGCGCCTTATCTGGACGACATTCTGTTCCAGGCGCCATACTTACAAAAAGCAAGATCCCACACGGAAATGTTGTTATCTTTCCTGCGATCTTACGGATGGAAGGTAAATTTGGAAAAGAGTTCCTTAGTTCCAAATACGAGAGTCATTTTCTTGGGAACCATAATAGATTCCTTATCAATGAAGATTTTTCTGACAGAAGTCAGGAAATCAAAGATTGACGATTCTTGCCTAGCGCTTCAGTCCTCTCCTTGGCCATTAGTGGCTCAGTGCATGGAGGTAATCGGTCTGATGGTTGTGACAATGGACATCATCCCGTTCGCCCGTTTCCACCTCAGGCCTCTGCAGTTAGACATGCTCAGTCAGTGGAATGGAAATTATGCGGATCTGTCACCGCGAATACAGCTGGAGCAGAAGACAAGGGATACTCTTCTTTGGTGGTTGTCTCAGGATCATCTCTCCCAGGGAACCTGCTTTCGCAGACCCTCTTGGGTGATTGTGACAACAGACGCCAGCCTTCTGGGATGGGGAGCAGTCTGAGGCTCTCTAAAGGCTCAGGGAACTTGGACTCGGTTGGAGTCTGTTCTGCCCATAAACATTCTGGAGCTGAGAGCAATCTTCAATGCTCTTCTGTCCTGGCCCCAGTTAGCCTTGACCCAGTTCATCAGGTTCCAGCCGGACAACATAACTTCAGTGGCTTACATCAACCATCAGGGAGGAACGCGGAGTTCCTTGGCCATGGCAGAGGTAGCCAAGATAATGCAGTGGGCGGAGATCCAGAATTGCTATCTGTCGGTGATCCACATCCCAGGAGTCGACAACTGGGAGGGGGACTTCCTGAGCAGACAGACCTTTCACCCGGGGGAGTGGCAACTCCATCCGGAAGTGTTTTCCAGCCTGATTCTCAAATGGGGTCAGCCGGAATTGGATCTCATGGCATCTCGGCAGAATGCCAAGCTTCCGAGGTACGGGTCGAGATCAAGGGACCCTCAGGCTGTACTGATAGACGCCCTGGCGGTACCTTGGAATTTCAGTCTTGCATACCTATTTCCTCCATTCGATCTTCTACCTCGGGTCATTGCTCGAATCAAGCAGGAGAGGGCATCAGTGATCCTCATTGCACCGGCATGGCCTCGCAGGATTTGGTATGCAGATCTGGTGGACATGTCATCTATTCCACCTTGGAGACTTCGGTTGAGGAGGGACCTTCTACTTCAAGGGCCCTTCCTTCATCCAAATCTAGTTTCTCTGAAGCTGACTGCTTGGAGATTGAACGCTTAATTTTATCCAAGCAGGGATTTTCGGAATCGTTTATAGAGACCATGATTCAGGCTTGTAAACCTGTGACTAGAAAGATTTACCACAAGATATGGCGTAAATATCTATATTGGTGTGAATCCAAGGGCTACTCTTGGAGTAGAGTTAGGATTCCTAGAATTCTGTCCTTTCTTCAAGAAGGTTTGGAGAAGGGATTATCGGCAAGTTCCCTAAAGGGTCAAATATCTGCCTTGTCTATTTTGTTACATAAACGTCTGGTGGACGTACCAGACGTGCAATCGTTTTGTCAGACCTTGGTCAGAATCAGGCCTGTGTTCAAACCTGTTACTCCTCCCTGGAGTCTTAATTTAGTTCTTAAGTTTCTTCAAGGGGCTCCGTTTAAGCCTATGCATTCTTTAGATATTAAGTTGTTATCTTGGAAAGTTTTGTTTCTTGTTGCTATTTCATCTGCTCGTAGATTGTCAGAGCTCTATGCATTACAGTATGATTCTCCTTACCTTATTTTTCATTTGGATAAGGTAGTTTTATGTACCAAATTAGGGTTTCTCCCTAAATTAGTTTCTGACCGGAACATTAATCAAGAGATTGTTGTTCCTTCTTTGTGTCCTAATCCTTCTTCTCAGAAGTTACGGCTTCTGCACAATCTGGACGTGCACTAAAATTTTATTTTACAGGCGACTAAGGATTTTCGTCAGTCTTCTGCCTTGTTTGTGGTTTTCTCTGGAAAACGTAAGGGACAGAAAGCTACGGCTACTTCTCTTTCTTTGTGGCTGAAGAGTATCATACGTTTTGCCTATGAAACTGCTGGACAGCAACCTCCAGAGAGAGTTACGGCTCATTTCACGAGGGCTGTTGCTTCCTCATGGGCATTCAAAAATGAAGCTTCTATGGAACAGATTTGCAAGGCTGCAACTTGGTCCTCTCTTCACACTTTTTCAAAATTCTATAAATTTGACACTTTTGCCTCAGCTGAGGCCGCTTTTGGGAGAAAGGTTCTTCAAGCAGTGGTGCCTTCTGTTTAGGTTCCCTGTCTTGTCCTTCCCTTATCTGTGTACTCTAGCTTGGGTATTGATTCCCATTAGTAATTAGATGATCCGTGGACTCATCGTGTCATTAGAAAGAAAACAAAATTTATGCTTACTTTCAGGGCTGTGACTTGCTTTAGGATCTCAACTGCAGACTGTTGCAACCTTTTGGATATGTATGACTTAATCACAGAACTAATATGGAGAATTAGTCCACAGTGAGATTTGATAGTGGATATTTATATTCTTAGTACTGTGGTATTACTCAATTGTCACAGAGTAATATGTAGTATCAATTCCTTATGTCAAGGAATAAGTATGAGGTATGTGGTAGGTAGAGCTAAAACCCTAGATTCACTTAGCTGGTTGTTGTAAGATCTGTAATGAGAGTTCTTTTACATGTACCAACTGAACATATAATGTTACTATACTGCTGAGAACTTGCAGGTAATAATCCTGTGTAGGAGGAGGGACAGTAATACTGTTAATACGGATCTGGCTGCTGGAACAACCTTTAGTCTGCAGAGCAAATTTGGTACCAGAACGAGTGAATGAATCTTCCTGTAGTCACAGGACTGTAGCGTCTGAAGCTGCAGGCTGTCAGGGTAAGTGTGGCTCAGCTGTTTCAGGCTGCACGGAGCTAGGCGTTCTGCGTGTGTATGAGGAGAGTTGTCAGAGGCGCAGCTGCTGTATTCAGCCCAGAGTGAAAGCGGGGGGCGTGGTCAAGTTCCTTGACCGGAACGTTATTGAAATTGATATCTCGGTCACAGAAGGCAAGGATAAGCAGGTACCTTATTTTCCTTTTTATGGTGCAACACAGAGAGGGAAGGATCGGAGTCCTCAGTGTATGTTCCTCTGTGAGAAATCCTCTGTGAATGTTCCTGTAGCGGAGATCCTGAACGCTGCAGTGATACAGCTGCTTGAGGTGTAGATAGGTAGGTATACTCAGTTGTTATCCAAGGTAGTACACCAAGATAGGATGTAAGTAAGTTAAGAGCAAAGCAAGAGGTCAGAGAAATGCTAAGTCTGCAGAGAGACAGAGCTTGGGCGTAGTTTCAGGTTACAAACTCAATAACTAAGCACCTGTTTAAGGTGCAGAGAACTCTTAAATAGGGGAGTGGTAAAGCTGAGCAGGAATTCTAAGGTAAAAGGGAAAACCTGGTATGGAATCCTGATACTTACCTGATAAATTTCACAATGAGTCCACGGCCCACCCTGTTTTTTAGACAGGGTGTTAGTATGTTATAAACTTCAGATACCTCTGCACCTTTGTTACTTCCTTTCTCTCCTTTACGTCGGTCGAATGACTGGGGTGGGAGGGAAGGGAGGTGATATTTAACAGCTTTGCTGTGCTGCTCTTTGCTGCCTCCTGCTGGGCAGGAGTGATATATCCCATTAGTAATTAGATAATCCGTTAACTCATCGTGTCAAGAAAGAAAGAAATTTATCAGGTAAGCATACATTTTGTTTTTCATATGCAAGGGGGGGAGGGTCTGTTTTTCCCACATGCAGTGGGTGTTCTAGCTACCTTTTTAACAGAGCTAAATTGGGAGCTTCTAAGTAAGTTTTTAACTGGTTTTATACTGGATTTTTATATAAGTGTCTGTACATATTAGTCTTTATAATAGTGTCTATTACATGCAGTTATATGAAAATTGATGTATACTGCCCTTTAAGTATTTCTCAAAACTAAAGTGGACCCTCCCCCCCCCCCCAGCAAAATAACACTCTGGGTTTTTCAATATTTTAATCTGCCGGAATCTACTTAAGAAAGCATTCTCTGCAAAATATTTTTTCTTAATGCATATGTACAGTATGTCACAAAAGTGAGTACACCCCTCACATTTATGTAAATATTTTATTATACCTTTTCATGTGACAACACTGAAGAAATGACACTTTGCTACAATGTAAAGTAGTGAGAGTACAGCCTGTATAACAGTGTAAATTTGCTGTCCCCTCAAAATAACTCAACACACAGACAATAATGTCTAAACCGTTGGCAACAAAAGTGAGTACACCCCTAAGTGAAAATGTCCAAATTGGGCCCAAAGTGTCAATATTTTGTGTGGCTACCATTATTTTCCAGCACTGCCTTAACCCTCTTGGGCATGGAGTTCACTAGAGCTTCACAGGTTGCCACTAGAGTCCTCTTCCACTGCATCATGATGACATCACAGAGCTGGTGAATGTTAGAGACCTTGCGCTCACACACCTTCTGTTTGAGGATGCCCCACAGATACTCAATAGGGTTTAGGTCTGGAGACATGCTTGGCCAATCCATCACCTTTACCCTCAGCTTCTTTAGCAAGGTAGTGGTCTTCTTGGAGGTGTGTCTTTGGTCATTATCATGTTGGAATACTGCCCTGTGGCCCAGTCTCCGAAAAGAAGGGGATAATGCTCTGCTTCAGTATGTCACAGTACATGTTGGCATTCATGGTTCCCTCAATGAACTATAGCTCCCCAGTGCCGACAGCACTCATGCAGGCCCAGACCATAACACTCCCACCACCATGCTTGACTGTAGGCTAGACATGTCAGCCGTAAAGGACCAGCCCAGGATTCAACCCAACTGCTAGCGTGAAAAGTAAAAACACACGCTAGCACACTGAGAAATATCCAGGACGTGACCCACTCAGGATTGAGGAAAGCAAATGTCCTTTTAAGAAGGTAAATAAAACCAAGTGAAATTCCTTTTAGCAAGTGAATAATAAATGTCCTTTTGAGCAGGATAGCAAACAAACAGATAATCCATTTAGCAGATCTGGATAAAGCAAATGTCCCTTTAAGCAGGTTAGCAAATAAACAGAGATTCCTTTTAGCAGGTCTGGATAAAGCAAATGTCCCTTTAAGCAGGTTAGCAAATAAACAGCGACTCCTTTTAGCAGGTTTGAATAAAGCAAATGTCCCTTTAAGCAGGTTAACAAACAAACAGGATTCCTTTTAGCAGGTCTGGATAAAGCAAATGTCCCTTTAAGCAGGTTAGCAAATAAACAGTGATTCCTTTAGCAGGTCTGGATAAAGCAAATGTCCCTTTAAACAGGTTAGCAAACAAACAGTGATTCCTTTAGCAGGTCTGGATAAAGCAAATGTCCCTTTAAGCAGGTTAGCAAACAAACAGATTCCTTTTAGCAGGTCTGGATAAAGCAAATGTCCCTTTAAACAGGTTAGCAAACAAACAGTGATTCCTTTAGCAGGTCTGGATAAAGCAAATGTCCCTTTAAACAGGTTAGCAAACAAACAGTGATTCCTTTAGCAGGTCTGGATAAAGCAAATGTCCCTTTAAGCAGGTTAGCAAACAAACAGATTCCTTTTAGCAGGTTTGAATAAAGCAAATGTCACTTAAAGCAGGTTTAGCAAACAATGAAGTATTCTTTGCAGCAGTTTTGTTAAAGCAACTATCCCCATAAGCAGGTTTAGCAAACATAGCGAGAGACATTCTGGCAAGGAAGGAGTCATCAGGACAAACTCACACAGGTCCGGTCAGAATGTAGGGGAAGAGAAAACAAACGGGCGCCGATTCAAATCTCCCGCCGAGATTTGAAGGCAGGGAGACTCTGACGTCAGGAGGAGTGCCAGATACCGCGTCACGTTGCTAGGCAACGTAACATGATACAGAGGAGGTCCGTGAGCCGCGGCGACACGGCAGTGAGCGGATCCGATTCATGACAAGACACACTTGTCTTTGTACTCCTCACCTGGTTGCCGCCACACATGCTTGACACCAACTGAACCAAATAACTTTATCTTGGTCTCATCGGACCACAGGACATGGTCGCAGTAATCCAGATCCTTAGTCTGCTTGTCTTCAGCAAACTGTTTGCAGGCTTTCTTGTGCATCATCTTTAGAAGAGGCTTCTACAGCCATGCAGTTTGATTCAGTGTGCAGCGTATGGTCTGAGCACTGACAGGCTGACCCCCCACCCCTTCAACCTCTGCAGCAATACTGGCAGCACTCATACGTCTATTGTCCAAAAACAACCTCTGAATATGACGCTGAGCATGCGCACTCAACTTCTTTGGTCGACCATGGCGAGGCTTGTTCTGAGTGGAACCTGTCCTTTGAAACCGCTGTTTATTATTATTATTATTATCGGTTATTTGTAGAGCGCCAACAGATTCCGCAGCGCTATAAACAAAGGGGGAGTACAACAAAACAATTATAGGGTAGAGGGCCCTGCCAAGAGTTGCACTGTTGTAGTCAGCTCTTAAGAAGGTGATCTACAGACAGCTGGACTTTTAGGCTTACATGCTAAGAGGGTTCAGGGGATTGCAGTGGAGGAGAGGAACTGGTATTAGGAAAGGTTAGCGTAGGTTGTATGCGTCCCTGAACAGTAGAGTCTTTAGGGAGCACTTGAAGCTTTTAAAACTAGAAGAGAGTCTTGTGGAGCGAGGCAGAGAGTTCCATAAGATGGGAGCCAGTCTGGAGAAGTCCTGTAAACGGGAGTGTGATGAGGTGACAAGAGAGGAGGAGAGTAGGAGGTCATGAGCAGAGCGAAGGGGACGGGAGGGAGAGTATCTGGAGACAAGGTCTGAGATGTAGCGGGGAGCAGTGCAGTTGAGGGCTTTGTATGTAAGAGTGAGAGTTTTGTGTTTGATCCTAGAGGCAAGAGGAAGCCAGTGAAGGGATTGGCAGAGAGGCGCAGCAGATGAAGAGCGACGTGTAAGGAAGATGAGTCTGGCAGAGGCATTGATTATGGATTGTAAAGGAGCTAGGCGGTAGGAGGGGAGACCAGAGAGGACAGAGTTGCAGTAATCAAGGCGGGAAAGAATGAGAGAGTGGATTAAAATCTTAGTTGTGTCTTGTGTAAGGAAGTGTCTAATTTTAGAGATGTTTTTAAGGTGGAAGCGGCAGGCTGTAGCCAAGGACTGAATGTGAGGAGTGAAGGAAAGATTTGAGTCAAATGTGACCCCGAGACATCGGGCATGCAGGGAAGGGGTAATGATGGAGTTGTCGACAGTTATAGAGATATTGGGGGTGGAGATTTTGGAAGAAGGGGGGAAAATGAGGAGCTCAGTTTTGGAGAGATTTAGCTTGAGGTAGTGAGAGGACATCCAGGAAGAGATGTGAGAAAGACAGTTAGTGACACGGGTTAGCAAGGAAGGAGATAGTTCTGGTGCAGAGAAGTAGATTTGGGTGTCATCGGCATACAGATGATATTGGAAACTGTGGGACTTAATAAGGGAACCTAGTGATGATGTATAGATTGAGAAGAGAAGGGGACCGAGGACAGAGCCTTGCGGTACTCCGACAGAAAGGGGTGACGGGGCAGAGGAGGCCCCAGAGAAGGCTACACTGAAGGTACGGTTTGACAGGTAGGAAGAGAGCCACGAAAGGGCTGTGTCACAGATGCCGAAGGATTGGAGGGTTTGGAGCAAAAGAGGGTGGTCGACAGTGTCAAAGGCTGCGGACAGATCAAGGAGGATAAGCAGAGAGAAGTGGCCTTTTGATTTAGCTGTAAGTAGGTCGTTGGTGACCTTAACAATAGCTGTCTCTGTGGAGTGATAGGGACGAAATCCAGATTGCAGCGGGTCAAGAAGGGAGTTTAACGTAAGGAAATGGGATAGGCGTGCATATACAAGTTTTTCGAGAAGCTTTGAAGCAAGAGGGAGGAGGGAAATTGGGCGGTAGTTGGATGGGGAGGTAGGATCAAGGGAAGGTTTTTTGAGGATAGGTGTGACCAGTGCATGTTTCAATGATGAGGGAAATGTACCAGTGCTGAGGGAGAGGTTGAAAATGTGTGTTAGTATAGGGATAAGGGTATCAGAGAGAGAGGGGAGCAGTTGTGAGGGGATAGGGTCAAGGGGACAGGTAGTGAGGTGAGAGCGCAGTATAAGTGCTGAAACTTCGTCCTCAGTAACAGGGGAGAATGAACTAAGTTTCAGGTTATGAGGGTTGTGGTTGAGTGAGAGTATTTGAGGGGGGGAGAGAATGGAATTGTGTTGAGAGCTGATTTCATGTCTGATGGAATCAATTTTGTTAATGAAGTGACTGGCAAAGTCTTGAGCTGACAGAGAAGTTGTATTAGGAAGTGGGGGAGGGCGGAGGAGACTATTGAAAGTGGAGAACAGACGTTTTGGATTTGAAGAAAGATTAGAGATAAGAGTAGAGAAGTAGTGTTGCTTGTGGAGATTAAGGGCAGAGTAGTCGGAGTTCAAGATGAATTTGTAATGAAGAAAATCAGCTGAACTCCGTGATTTTCTCCAATGCCGTTCAGCAGTACGGGAACATCTGCGTAGGTACCGTGTCAGAGGAGTATGCCAGGGCTGGGGATGAGTGTGTGATTTCCTAGCAGTGGTAAGAGGGGCGAGATTGTCAAGGACGGATATAAGGGTGGAATTATAGTGGCAGATAGATTGTTCAGGGCAGGAAAAGGAGGAGAAGGTTGAGAGGAGCGGTTGAAGGGAATTAGCAAGTTGTTGCTGATCTAAAGACCTAATGCTTCTGTGAAGTTTGGTGTGAGGAGTAGAAGGTGGGAGAGTTGTAGGAAGGGATGATATGTTGCAGGTAAGGAGATGGTGGTCAGAAAGAGGAAAAGGGGAGTTTGAGAAGTTTGAGAGAGTGCATCGATAGCTAAACATCAGGTCAAGGGAGTGACCGTCTTTGTGAGTGGGAGAATCAGTCCATTGTGACAGACCGAAAGAGGAAGTGAGTTGCAGAAGTTGTTTAGCAGATGAGGCAGTGGGATTGTTAATGGGGATGTTGAAGTCGCCAAGAATGAGGGCAGGGGTGTCTGAGGAAAGGAAATAAGGAAGCCAGGCAGCAAAGTGATCTAAAAATTGAGTTGGGGAGCCAGGGGGGCGGTATATGACTGCAACACGTATAGAGAGGGGAGAGAATAACCGAATCATGTGTGCTTCAAATGAAGAAAATGTGAGTGAAGAGAAGGGCTGTATTTGTTGGAAGGTGCAACGAGAGGAAAGTAAAATACCGACACCACCTCCTTGTCTATTGCCAGACCTAGGAGTGTGGCTGAAATGGAGACCCCCATGTGACAGTGCAGCAGTGGATGCTGTGTCTGAAGCAGAGAGCCAGGTTTCTGTAAGAGCCAGAAGGTTAAGAGAGTGGGAGATGAAGAGATCATGGATAGAAGTTAGCTTGTTGCAAACAGAGCGAGAGTTCCAGAGTGCACAAATGAAGGGGGAGGGGGTTTTAGATGTAAGAGGAATGCGATTAAGGTTACCGGAGTTTAGTTTTTGAAGTCTATTGAAAGGCACACAAGGATGTGAAAGGTTAGGAGGTTGTGAGGGACCAGGATTAGGGGAGATGTCGCCAGCAGCTAGTATGAGCAAGAGGGAGAGTGACATGAGATGAGAAGCAGATTTGCAGTAATGAGACTGTTGTTTAACTGAAGTGCAGGGGGGAGAGAGAGTATTGAGGAATAAGTAGAGTTCATGAGTACAAAAGTAAGGTGAGTATAAGAGAGATGGGCTAATGAACAGTGCAGGTGGAGAGGGAGAAGGAGTAACTGAGTAATGTAGTTTGTTGTAGAGACAAGAGGTAGCAAAAAGGAATATGAAGATATTGAGCATTATTCTGAAAGTGGGAACCAAGTAAACACATAAGACACAGTGTTACAGCAGCACTTGCAAGAGGATACAATGATATAAATAAAACATAGTAATACAAGAGTACTTGCCTTGTGTCTTGCCCCTTGCCCAATCCTTGTTCAATTCTTGTATAATTCTTAAAAATTAATGCCTCACTTATAAAATGTTCACTTTGAAAATGTGAACATATGCTATTGTTAAAAAGTACACAGCCCTGTTACCAATGCACAAACCCCTGTGCAATGCACATCCCCTAACTAGTCTGAAATATATACAGGTAGGGCAGTCAGCTGAGTCCACTAAATTTACTTAATTGCTAATCAAAGACAGTTGGTAAGGCCAATTGGAATGTTAGAGTCTGGTCAGGGTGAGATGAGTTAGGTAAACAGACAATAAAATTTGGAGGGGGTTAAAACTGTGACATAAGAAAACTATAAATTTTAGAGTTATAGCAAGTATTGATAAGGAGTGAGCATCACATGGCAATTAACTAGACATTAGAATTGAGACATTGGGAAAAATCATTTAAAAAAAATGCAGGACTTTATTTTAACAGACTAAATTCAATTGCTCAAACACAGAGGGATTTGTTGTAAAATGACAGAAATGCAGGGAATAGCAAGATATCAGTGCAGGGCCTGAGTTCACGTACCAAAAAGAGGGATTTGTTGTAAAATGACAGAAATGCAGGGAATAGCAAGATATCAGTGCAGGGCCTGAGTTCACGTACCAAAAAGAGGGATTTGTTGTAAAATGACAGAAATGCAGGGAATAGCAAGATATCAGTGCAGGGCCTGAGTTCACGTACCAAAAAGAGGGATTTGTTGTAAAATGACAGAAATGCAGGGAATAGCAAGATATCAGTGCAGGGCCTGAGTTCACGTACCTGAAAGCAGAAGAGACAGTAGGTTAAATCAGCATTCCTTAGCAGAAGTCAGTAGGCAGTTTGATAGTTAGTAACCAGCAGTGTGGAGAGTATTGAGTGTAATTCTTGTATAATTCTTAAAAATTAATGCCTCACTTATAAAATGTTCACTTTGAAAATGTGAACATATGCTATTGTTAAAAAGTACACAGCCCTGTTACCAATGCACAAACCCCTGTTTAGTCTTGCCCACTGTGCTGCAGCTCAGTTTCAGGGTCTTGGCAATCTTCTTATTGCCTAGGTCATCTTTATGTAGAGCAACAATTCTTTTTTTCAGATCCTCAGAGAGCTCTTTGCCATGAGGTGCCATGTTAAACTTCCAGTGACCAGTATGAGAGAGTGTGAGAGCGATAACAACAATTTAACACACCTGCTCCCCATTCACACCTGAGACCTTGTAACACTAACGAGTCACATGACACTGGGGAGGGAAAATGGCTAATTGGGCCCAATTTGGACATTTCCACTTAGGGGTGTACTCACTTTTGTTGCTAACGGCTTAGATATTAATGGCTGTGTGTTGAGTTACTTTGAGGGGAGTGCAAATTTACACTGTTATACAGGCTGTACACTCACTACTTTACATTGTAGCCAAGTGTCATTTCTTCAGTGTTGTCACATGAAAAGATATAATCAAATATTTACAAAAATGTGAGGGGTGTACTCACTTTTGTGAGATACTGTATGTATGTTTCATAAGGTGGTGAGAGTCCACGAGCCATAACTTGTCTGCTGCCTCTGAGGCACCCCCTGCTAGCGGCCGATTAGGGGGCCTATTTATTATGATGCAAGTGGACATGATCCGATATTGCGGATCATGTCCGCTGCACATCGATAAATGCTGACAGCAATACCGCCCCCTGCAGATTCGCGGCCAATCGTCCGCTAGCAGGAGGTGTCAATCAACCCGATTGTATTGGATCGGGTTCATTTTCGGCGATGTCTGTCCGCCGCCTCAGAGCAGGTGGATAGGTTATGGAAGCTGATTCATATCTTGTGTTTCTGGCGAGCCTGAAGGCTCCGTCTGAGGGGTCATCATTGTACTTCTCTGTTATATCCTCTGCTGTTGCTTGATAAATCGTATTTATAAAAAAAAACTCTGCAATATACTTTCATTATTTATTTTGTCCCATTTACCTGTAATTCCATTCTTAAATTGTGAGTGTTTCAGTTCCTGTTTGAAATGGAAGTGCAGAACACTGTTATATTCCACACAGCCATTGGCTGCATACTCTAGTGACCTATTTATAGCTGTCCCTAATTGGCCACAGCAGAGAAGGTAACTTAAGTTACAACATGGCAGCTCCCATTGTTTTAGAGACACCAAGGGGACAATTTATTAAGCTGCGAATACAGCTGTTTCTGCTCGATCCTTCAAGCTCGCCAGAAACAAAAGTTAAGAAGCAGCGGTCTAAGACCATTGCGGGATCGGGATGATTGATACCCCCTGCTAGGGCCGATTGGCTGTGAATGTGCAGGGGGCAGCATTGCACAAGCATTTCACTAGAAATGCTTGTGTAATGTTAAATGCCGACAGCGTATGCTGCCACCATTTAGCGATGTCGGGCAGACATGATCTGCTATAGCGGATCATGTCCATCCGACATTTAATAAATCTACCCCTATAACTTTACACATATTTTGTAAATATTTGCTAAAAAGCTGAAAAGAACATCTCTGTGTCGATTCAGTTTGTGCACATATTTTGAGCATGCGCAATGCATGCTTTTCAGGAAAGAGGTCATTTTAAGAATGGATCTAAAATGACCCCCTTGCCGAAAAGCACGCATTGCGCATGCGCAAAATACATGCACAAGCTGAATCGACAGGGAGATGTTCTTTTCAGCTGAATATTCACTAAGGATGACGTCAGGGAAAGGAGGTGACAGGAGGCCATTTCAAAACGTCCGGAGGAGAACAAAATAGAAACGTTATTATAAAAATGTTGGTTTGACTTGCCCTTTAAGCACAGTAGAGTGGGTGCAGCATAAAGTAAGCGAAACAACATTTTCATAATGCACTCACATAGCCCACAGGCTGTTAGCAGGTACATCCATTCGTGAGATTCCACAATTTTAGCAACTTCTCTATAATACAAATCTTTACATTTTCTAAATTTTATGAATAGGTGCTTTACATTTTCTAAATGTTAGGAACAGGTTCTTAAGAACTTGTGAGAACTGGCTGAATCACACCACTAGGTACATCTTTCTGAGTTACATCATAGTCAGGGAACACTTTTATTTCAGAGAGTACCACCTAATCTATAGACTATGTTAGTCTAGTGTATGTAAGATATATTTTATTGAGCATATGGGCACCCTCTTTGTGAATTTACTTTTATTTCTTTTTCACTGGCATTTTTGCTTGCTCCCTTTAATTTTACTGTGCACCAAGTTTTTTTTTTTTTTTTTTTTTTAAATCTTTATTTAATACCAGTTTCATCATACAGAATTTCATCAAAGAAAAAGAAAGTAACAAATTGTGCATTGAATCATTATACAGTTTGTTTGAACATTACATCATGCCAACCAATAAACTAAACAAACTCAGTAATCATTTACCAAAAAGAGAATATCCATAAATAACTCCTATAATCCAATGCTGAGACTGAAACTGGTGGTTTTCTCCTATATTACCCCTAAAACTCAAAATTCAATAAATAAAAAAAAAAAAAAAAGAGAGAACAAAATTTTGTGTCTCTAGCTTCTTTAAGCTATATAGTATTCCTAAATGGGTACATTATCTGCTCTTGCTGTGCTTCCCCCAGTGATTGTATTAAGGGACCCCACTTTTTAAGAAACAATTTTACTTCATTTTCTTTAAATGCTTGTGTTGCATGTTGTTCTAGAATCATCTGTTTCATTAGAAAATTCTTCCATTCTACGAAACTAGGTTTTTTCTTATTTTTCCAATTTTTGAAAATAATATTCCTAGCAGAAAGAATCACTATATTTCCTAATTTGTTATCTTGACTTCGATCTTCAACAGAGACCAGAAAAATTATTTGCTCTAAATTAAAATATATCTGTCTATTAATAGTCTTAGATAGCCAATATTCAATCTTTCGCCAAAATTGCATGATTATTGGGCACTCCCAGACCATATGCACAAGATCAACCGCTACCATTTTACACTTAGGGCATTTATCAAACTCTTTATATCCCCACTTTAACCCTTTTTTAGGAGTATAATACGTTTTATATATTAATTTTATATGCGCTTCCCTCCATGTCTCTGACAACGTTGTTTTAGCCACATTTTGTATTGATTTTTTAATATACTCTGAGTCTATTTGAAAGAGGGAACTCCACTTTCCAACTATATCTTCCAAGTTAGTTAACCCTTCTTGTAATAATAGCATTTTATACCACGGAGATATAGCGTAGATTCCATGTTTAACCATACCTAGCCAAGAATCAATTCTCTCCCAGTTCCACTCATATCCGTTGTTTCTAACTAAATTATCTGTGTAATGTTTAATTTGTAGATATGCATAAAACTCTTTATTAAGCAGGCCAAATTCTTCTTTTAACATATCAAAGGACTTAACATATTTTCTGTCCAGATTTATGAGTTGATGTATGTGTTTGAGCCCTTTCCTTTCCCAGTTCCTAAAGATTACCGAATTTATGCCTTCAGGAAAGGCCGGATTATTCTGGATTTCTAAGTATTTGGATATTTTAAATGACGCCTTAAATTTTTCACAGACTTTCTGCCACGCCCATATGGGATAATACATTGTTTTTAGCCCCTTCACTTCTCTTGGGAGTTCTAGTCTTGTTATATGCAGGAGATTTATCATTTTAAACCGGGGAAGAAGGTTTAATTCTATTTCAGGTACTGTATAATATGCTTTTTCAGTAATCCATTCTGTAGCTATTCTACTCAGGGTAATCCAGTTATAGTATTCTAGGTTCGGAAGCGCAAAGCCTCCATCCTCCCTTAATAACATTATTTTTTTCATTGAAATTCTCGATTTCTTTCCATTCCAAATAAACTTTTGAATAACTGATTGCAACTTTTTAAAATCTTTTTTAATTATTGGCATTGGAATATTTTGCATGATATATAGTATTTTGGGAAAAGTTATCATTTTATATAAATTTATTCTACCTAGAATAGATAGAGGTAGCTTTGACCAGAATTTAAGTTCTTCACTTATTTTTTTAATTAATGGAGTAAAGTTCATACTATACCACTTATCTTCAAATGGGGATATGAATATTCCCAAATACCTTATACCTTCTGGAGAGTTTTTAAAACTTCTTAATTGTTGCGTTGATTTTCCCTTTAATCATCATTAGTTCTGACTTACTAGAATTTATTTTATAACCTGAGAACGTACTAAAATTATTTATTACTTCCAAAATTATTGGAATGTTTTTCCCCAGATTACTTACAAAAAGAAGCAGGTCGTCAGCATATAGGGCAATCTTACATTCATACTGCGCTATTTTAATTCCTTCTATCTTTTCCCTTAAAACACATGCTAGAGGTTCTATAACAATATCAAATAGTAAAGGGGACAAAGGGCAACCTTGTCTGGTACCTCTCTTTAAAATTATGTTACCCGATATTTGACCATTGATTAATAGTGCTGTATGAGGAAAATTATACAAATTCTTAATCAGCTTAATTATCCTTTCATGGAATCCAAATCGTTTTAGGGAGGTATATAAATGATTCCATTCTATCGAATCAAACGCTTTATGCGCATCTAATGAGATAACCGCTGCATCATAGTCCTTATCTTGTGTTTTCACGTACCTTTGTTTTTTGAAATAGTCTAATATAAGGAACACTTTTCTAATATTAGAGGCCGAGTTTCTCCCTTTCAAAAACCCTGTTTGATCTTTATGTATTATCTGATTAAGTATTATTTGAAATCTCTCTGCCAATATGCCTGTAAGTAACTTATAGTCGGTATTTAATAGAGATATGGGTCTATATGAATCCATTTGGTCACTTTTTTTGTTTGGTTTTAATATTAGAGAGGTCCAAGAAGACGTAAAATTACTTGACATATTTTTTCCCTCACAAAAATAAGAATTAAATAAAGATTTGAGATAGGGTATCATATGTTCTGACAAAATTTTATAGTACTCACTAGGTAATAAATCTGGACCAGAAGATTTGTTATTTTTTAGATTTTTGATCGCCTTTTCAATTTCTCCCTCTGTAATTGGTTCTATGATTTTATTCATCTCATCTGCATCTACCATTGGGAGGTTTAAATTAGACCAGAATTTCTCTCTATTACTCAGATTTGGGCTTTCTGCGCTATATACCTTTTGATAATATTCTACCAATGCTTTCATAATCTCCTCTGTTTTACTCAATTTTACTCCGTCTTTATTCAAAACAGAAATAAAGTTATGTCCCTTAGATTTATTGACTAATTTTGCGAGTAATTTTCCAGTTTTATTCCCAAACCTAACATATTTTGCACTGACCTTAATCTCTTGTTGCACAGTACTATTCAATAACCATATGTCTCTAGCTTCTTTGGTCTCTCCGAACTTCTTCCAATTAAGCTTGGAAGGCTCAACTATGACTCTATTATATGCTGAAGTGAGCCTTCTAATAATTTCCTTTTCCCTTCTTTTACTCTTTTTTTTAATCATACACAAATATGCTATGATTTCTCCTCTTATTACAGTTTTGGATGCTTCCCAGAACAATTCCGGCCTATCAGAGTAGTCATAGTTATTACGGACATAATCCTGCCACTTTGCCACTAAAAATGTTTTAAACTTCATATTCTCCAGCAAATAAGATGGAAAATGAAATCTTCTAATACTTGGAACACACATATTTATTTTTAATTTTAATGTTATAGGGGCATGATCTGACAGGATTATGTCTTTTATTGTAGTTTCTACTTCAATATCAAAAAGTTTTTCCGAGATCAGGAACATGTCTATTCTAGAGAAGGTCTTATGGGTTTTTGACACACATGTATAATCTTTATTCACTGGATTATTTTCCCTCCAAATATCTTTAACATTTAAGTTACTCATAAGTTTTTTAAGAAGTTTGGATTCCAGATTATCCCTTTTGCTCTTTTGAATATTTCCTCCTTCTCTGAACCTGTCTATTGGCACTTCTAAATGTTAGGAACAGGTTCTTAAGAACTTGTGAGAACTGGCTGAATCACACCACTAGGTACATCTTTCTGAGTTACATCATAGTCAGGGAACACTTTTATTTCAGAGAGTACCACCTAATCTATAGACTATGTTAGTCTAGTGTATGTAAGATATATTTTATTGAGCATATGGGCACCCTCTTTGTGAATTTACTTTTATTTCTTTTTCACTGGCATTTTTCTTGCTCCCTTTAATTTTACTGTGCACCAAGTTTTTACTTGTATTAGAAGCACAGTCTTATTCTACAGCAATTTTCTATAGTGCGCATCAGACTTTCTATTTATCTTGTCAGCTCTATGGTTATGCACTTTATCTTACAATAGTGCACGCCAGGTCTTGAGCAGCTATTTTATTACGGTTCATGCTGCTGAGTCACTCGCTGATGGCAGTTAGCACACTTACTTTTACTCTTAACCATAGATGCAGTGGTTTGGCAGCTCAGGGGATATCTTTACCACCGGTGCTATATCATGCCCTTTTCTCAGTCATTAGCTCGCTAGGTTATCATATATAAACATGCAAAATCATTAGCACCACCATTTGAAGTCATATTCATTTTAATGAAGCATTAGACAAGCAACGTTTCAGGATATCCCTTAATCATTCTTATTCAATACATGTGTGCACAGCTTTTTATAAGACTCCCCTATTAACCCTTTGACTACTGACTCTACCATGTTGAACAATACCATCACCTAGTGGTTAACAACAAAAATTACATTTTCTTTCCTAAGATATAGTGAGTCCACAACGTCCTCAATTACTAGTGGGAATATCACTTCTAGACAGCAGGAGGAGGCAAAGAGCACCACAGCAAGTCTAAAGCGGCTTTGTAGTTTTTTAAAGCGGCAGTACCTTTATAAAAAATATTGTCAAACAATTTAATGTGAATCACGGAGCAGGTTTCTAATACTATGGACAGGTGTCTCCTTTGTTTGAAAAATCAAATTGTGCCACCCTTGCAGTTTTGTTTCTCATTTATAGAGAAGACTTTAAAACATAAAGATAAACTCTTTGTTTCTGAGCTAACAGTCTCTCAGGATGATGCTGTTCAGGCAACACCACATCTTTCTCCTCAAACGTCCCTAGCCTCTATGGCGTCACATGCAGTACCCTGCGGTTCCTCTCAACCTCTTGAAGGAGTTTTTTTGCAAGCAGAAATTACTGCCCAGGTATATTCTGCGGTATCTGCGGCATTAGCTGTCATTCCCATTCTACAAGGAAAACGCAAGAGGAAAATTAGAGAATCAGATAGTAAGGTTTCTGTTCCTGCTTCTGCTACACAAGTTGTCCTTTATAAGTCTGCTGAGGAAGATACGTTGGTATGGTAGCCTCTGAGGGTGAAATCTCAGATTCGAACAGTAAAATTCCTTCATCTGATGCTAAAGTTGTAACCTTCAGATTTAAGCTTGAACACCTTTGTGTACTGTTAAAGGAGGTTTTGGCTACTTTGGATGACTCTGATACTCCTGTCGTTGTCAACCCTAAGAAACCTAGTAAACGTATTAAATACTTTGATGACCCTTCCTCTGTGGAGGTGTTTCCAGTTCCAGACCGTGCTATGGAGATTATAGCACAGAAATGGGAGAAGCCAGGGATTCCTTTTCTTTCATGTAATTAGCAAGAGTCCATGAGCTAGTGACGTATGGGATATACATTCCTACCAGGAGGGGCAAAGTTTCCCAAACCTTAAAATGCCTATAAATACACCCCTCACCACACCCACAAATCAGTTTTACAAACTTTGCCTCCTATGGAGGTGGTGAAGTAAGTTTGTGCTAGATTCTACGTTGATATGCGCTCCGCAGCAGGTTGGAGCCCGGTTTTCCTCTCAGCGTGCAGTGAATGTCAGAGGGATGTGAGGAGAGTATTGCCTATTTGAATGCAATGATCTCCTTCTACGGGGTCTATTTCATAGGTTCTCTGTTATCGGTCATAGAGATTCATCTCTTACCTCCCTTTTCAGATCGACGATATACTCTTATTTATGTACCATTACCTCTGCTGATTTTCGTTTCAGTACTGGTTTGGCTTTCTACAACATGTAGATGAGTGTCCTGGGGTAAGTAAGTCTTATTTTCTGTGACACTCTAAGCTATGGTTGGGCACTTTTTTATAAAGTTCTAAATATATGTATTCAAACATTTATTTGCCTTGACTCAGGATGTTCAACATTCCTTATTTTTCAGACAGTCAGTTTCATATTTGGGTTAATGCATTTGAATTAATCATTTTTTCTTACCTTAAAAATTTGACTTTTTTCCTGTGGGCTGTTAGGCTCGCGGGTGCTGAAAATGCTTCATTTTATTGCGTCATTCTTGGCGCAGACTTTTTTTGGCGCAAAATTTTTTTTTTCTGTTTCCGGCGTCATACGTGTCGCCGGAAGTTGCGTCATTTTTTTGACGTTTTTTTGCGCCAAAGGTGTCGGCGTTCCGGATGTGGCGTCATTTTTGGCGCCAAAAGCATTTAGGCGCCAAATAATGTGGGCGTCTTTTTTGGCGCTAAAAAATATGGGCGTCAATATTGTCTCCACATTATTTAAGTCTCATTATTTATTGCTTCTGGTTGCTAGAAGCTTGTTCACTGGCATTTTTTTCCCCATTCCTCAAACTGTCATTTAAGGAATTTGATCATTTTTGCTTTATATGTTGTTTTTTCTATTACATATTGCAAGATGTCTCCGTTTGTCCCTGAGTCAGAAGCCACTTCTGGAAAAATGCTTAACTGAGTTTCCGTTCTACCAAAGCTAAGTTCATTTATTTTAAATGTTATAAATGTTTATCTTTAGCTATGGTTTGTATTAAGTTATTATGATATACTTTTACATGCAGATTCCATTAGTATTTATGCTTTATACATTTCCATTCTTAAGTACAAGAAATGTTTAGAAGATTTATAAGAAATATTTTTTCTAATTAAGGCTTTGTCTGACATCGTGCCTTCTAATACAATTTTTAGGTCTTTTTCACTTCTTTTTTAATTATTGAAGTTTCAAATGACCAACAACATACTGATTTATCCTTCTCTGATGATGTTTTTTTCTCTTTCAGAAATTCTCTTCATCAGATATTGACACTAACAAATCTACTTTTTTATATAAATTCTTTATTATTAAAGTACATTTGTTCTTTGTTGAAGAGGTGTTGATTATTTTGGATATTAAGGTAACTAGTTCTTTAAAACTAGCTGACACTATTTCTGCCATTTTATTCTTCTGTGATTTCAGAGGTTTTCCTTCCAATTCCCCATACTAGGGAATGGAATAGGCTGAGAATTTTCTTTTATTTTTTAAACTATATTCTTTGTCAGCAGTTAAATTTAATTTGGAGGGTTCTCCAATTTATTGGAGCTATCTCTACTCCTACTAATTATGCTATTGTTATTATAGCAAAATAGTATTTATTTTCCTTTATATAGTTATATCTTATTTATGGAAAATTATTTAGTTTCAGGTACTTTTCTAAGTATCAGATTATGATTTATTTAGCATTGTTAAAGGGACAACATTTACTAGACTAGGTGCTGTTGCATTTGTCTTGTTTTTTTGCGTTTTGCAAGTCCTCTGTTTTGACTGGTCCCTTAATCTGGACTATCAGGCTAATGACTTCATTTGTGTCTTCATTTTATTACATATATTCGCAAATGAGGGTTAATCTATGTCTTTAGCTATTTTAGCTAGAAGAATTTTGTGTTTTTTAAAAACAAAAACAAAAAACACAAAACAAAAAGAAAATCCATATTTCTTTTGTTCTAAGATAATCAATTATAATTGGATTCAATTCTTAACTGTTACTATGGGCTTCAAGATTGAGTTCTAAGACTAAACTTTAAGCTTATATTAGTTTGGTTGTTCTTATTAAGGAACGAATTCCTGAGTTCTTTCCCAAGTAACATGTTTATTATTGGGGTTCGAAATCAGCTCCCTAATATTGCGATGTACGTGCCGTATTCCAGCTTGGCTGGTAAGGGGCAGGTTAAGACTTCTTTGGAAAATTATTTGGTTCTATTTTGTCCAAATTTCTTTGATTTTATTCCAGTATGGCTAACACTTTCTTTAAGTGTGTTTCTGTCCTATATATTTTGGGTACTGTTGAAGCATGGCTGGGCACCCATGGGGTTCAAGCACTGCTCAGACCTGGAATCTTCTGGGGTATTTCTTCCAGTTTCTTTTTTTAGGAACCGGGTTTGGAGTTTTATTCAAACTATTTTGCCTTTTTATGGTCATTGAAAGCATTATTTGTTTTCATTACATACAATAAATGCATATTTTCATTTTTCTGTTTTCATTCAGATTATTTTCTGAGGATGCGGAATCTCATATGATTCACTTGCTCTTCAGGACATAGTTAGAGGATCTTTTTTTCGGAAGCTCTTGATTCCTCACACAAGGGTCACCTTTTTTTAGGTTTCCAGAAAGTTTGTGTCACTGTCTTTGTCTCTATCAGACAAGGGATAATTCTATTGGGTTCCGTCTGTCGGTACCTTTAGTCTCTATTATTTCCTTCAGTTGCTATATATGCATAGAAGTTTTAGGTCTTATGGCCTCGGCATTGGATTCAATTCCCTTTGCTTATTTTCACTAGAAAGAACCTTTCCAGTCTTTTATGAGTGTTGTTTCTTCTAGAATATGTTGGAGGATCAATTTACCAATCAGTTCATTGATTCCTCAGACAAGGGTAACCTTTTTTAGGTTTTCTGATAGATTCAGTGTTTTTGACTCCGTCTCTGATGGACAAGAGACGTCTGAAATTGGTTTCAGCTTGTCGAAACCTTCAGTCACAATCATTCCCTTCGGTAGCCTTATGCATGGAAATTCTAGGTCTTATGACTGCTGCATCGGACGCGATCCCCTTTGCTAATTTTCACATGCGACCTCTTCAGCTCTGTATGCTGAACCAATGGTGCAGGGATTGCACAAAGATATCTCAATTAATATCTTTAAAACCGATTGTACGACACTCTCTGACGTGGTGGACGAGATCACCATCGTTTAGTTCAGGGGGCTTCTTTTGTTCTTCCGACCTGGACTGTAATTTCAACAGATGCAAGTCTTACAGGTTGGGGAGCTGTGTGGGGGTCTCTGACGGCACAAGGGCTTTGGGAATCTCAGGAGGTGAGATTACCGATCAATATTTTGCAATTTTCAGAGCTCTTCAGTCCTGGCCTCTTCTGAAGAGAGAGTCGTTCATTTGTTTTCAGACAGACAATGTCACAACTGTGGCATACATCAATCATCAAGGAGGGACTCACAGTCCTCTGGCTATGAAAGAAGTATCTCGAATTCTGGTTTGGGCGGAATCCAGCTCCTGTCTAATCTCTGCGGTTCATATCCCAGGTATAGACAATTGGGAAGCGGATTATCTCAGTCGCCAAACGTTGCATCCGGGCGAATGGTCTCTTCACCCAGAGGTATTTCTTCAGATTGTTCAAATGTGGGAACTTCCAAAAATAGATCTGATGGCTTCTCATCTAAACAAGAAACTTCCCAGGTATCTGTCCAGATCCCGGGATCCTCAGGCGGAGGCAGTAGATGCATTATCACTTCCTTGTAAGTATCATCCTGCCTATATCTTTCCGCCTCTAGTTCTTCTTCCAAGAGTAATCTCCAAGATTCTGAAGGAATGCTCGTTTGTTCTGCTGGTAGCTCCAGCATGGCCTCACAGGTTTTGGTATGCGGATCTTGTCCGGATGGCTTCTTGCCAGCCGTGGACTCTTCCGTTAAGACCAGACCTTCTGTCGCAAGGTCCTTTCTTCCATCAGGATCTCAAATCCTTAAATTTAAAGGTATGGAGATTGAACGCTTGATTCTTGGTCAAAGAGGTTTCTCTGACTCTGTGATTAATACTATGTTACAGGCTCGTAAATCTGTTTCTAGAGAAATATATTATAGAGTCTGGAAGACTTATATTTCTTGGTGTCTTTCTCATCATTTTTCTTGGCATTCTTTTAGAATTCCGAGAATTTTGCAGTTTCTTCAGGATGGTTTGGATAAAGGTTTGTCTGCAAGTTCCTTGAAAGGACAAATCTCTGCTCTTTCTGTTCTTTTTCACAGAAAGATTGCTAATCTTCCTGATATTCATTGTTTTGTACAAGCCTTGGTTCGTATAAAACCTGTCATTAAGTCAATTTCTCCTCCTTGGAGTTTGAATTTGGTTCTGGGGGCTCTTCAAGCTCCTCCGTTTGAACCTATGCATTCATTGGACATTAAATTACTTTCTTGGAAAGTTTTGTTCCTTTTGGCCATCTCTTCTGCCAGAAGAGTCTCTGAATTGTCTGCTCTTTCTTGTGAGTCTCCTTTTCTGATTTTTCATCAGGATAAGGCGGTGTTGCGAACTTCTTTTGAATTTTTACCTAAGGTTGTGAATTCCAACAACATTAGTAGAGAAATTGTGGTTCCTTCATTATGTCCTAATCCTAAGAATTCTAAGGAGAAATCATTGCATTCTTTGGATGTTGTTAGAGCTTTGAAATATTATGTTGAAGCTACTAAGTCTTTCCGAAACACTTCTAGTCTATTTGTCATCTTTTCCGGTTCTAGAAAAGGCCAGAAAACTTCTGCCATTTCTTTGGCATCTTGGTTGAAATCTTTAATTCATCATGCTTATGTCGAGTTGGGTAAATCTCAGCCTCAAAGGATTACAGCTCATTCTACTAGGTCAGTGTCTACTTCCTGGGCATTTAGGAATGAAGCTTCGGTTGATCAGATTTGCAAAGCAGCAACTTGGTCTTCTTTGCATACTTTTACTAAATTCTACCATTTTGATGTATTTTCTTCTTCTGAAGCAGTTTTTGGTAGAAAAGTACTTCAGGCAGCTGTTTCAGTTTGAATCTTCTGCTTATATTTTTCATATTAAACTTTATTTTGGGTGTGGATTATTTTTCAGCGGAATTGGCTGTCTTTATTTTATCCCTCCCTCTCTAGTGACTCTTGCGTGGAAAGATCCACATCTTGGGTAGTCATTATCCCATACGTCACTAGCTCATGGACTCTTGCTAATTACATGAAAGAAAACATAATTTATGTAAGAACTTACCTGATAAATTCATTTCTTTCATATTAGCAAGAGTCCATGAGGCCCGCCCTTTTTGTGGTGGTATGATTTTTTTGTATAAAGCACAATTATTCCAATTCCTTATTTTTTATGCTTTCGCACTTTTTTATCACCCCACTTCTTGGCTATTCATTAAACTGATTTGTGGGTGTGGTGTATTTAAAGGCATTTTGAGGTTTGGGAAACTTTGCCCCTCCTGGTAGGAATGTATATCCCATACGTCACTAGCTCATGGACTCTTGCTAATATGAAAGAAATGAATTTATCAGGTAAGTTCTTACATAAATTATGTTTTTCCCTGTCTCCAGTCTTTAAAAAGATGTTTCCTGTCGCTGACTCCATTAAGGAGTCATGGCACACAGTACCTAAAGTAGAAGGAGCCATTTCTACTCTGGCTAAGAGAACTACTATTCCTATTGAGGATAGCTGCTCCTTTAAGGATCCAATGGACAAAAAGCTGGAAGCTTATTTGAAGAAGATTTATGTTCCTCCAAGGTCTCCAATGGCAACCTGCAGTGTGTATTGCCACTGTGACAAGTGCAGCATCCTATTGGTTCGATGCCTTGTCTGATTGTCTTCAGGTAGAGACTCCCTTGGAGGAGATCCAAGACAGGATTAAGGCTCTTAAACTAGCCAATTCCTTTATTTCTGATGCTACCATGCAGGGTATTAAACTGGGCGTCAAGATATCTGGCTTCACTATGCTAGCCTGCAGGGCATTGTGACTGAAATCTTGGTCAGCTGATGTTACCTCAAAGTCCAAGCTTCTGGCGATTCCTTACAAGGGTAAAACCTAGTTTGGACCTGGTCTGGTAGAAATAATTTCTGATATTACTGGTGAAAAAGAGTATTTTCTACCACAAGACAAGAAAAATAGACCTAAAGGACGTCAGAGTAATTTTTGTTCCTTTCGTAACTTCAAAGGAAAGTCTTCCTCTTCCAAGCAGGAACAGTCCAAGTCTTCTTGGAAACCCAAACAGTCTTGGAACAAGGGGAAACATTCAAAGAAACCTGAAGTTGAGTCTAAATCAACATGAAGGGTTTGGGATCGGATCAAGTGGGCGGCAGACTCAGAACTTTCTCAGTTCTATCAAGCATGGATAAGAGATGTAGATCCCTGGGCTGTGGACATAGTTTTCCAGGGTTACAAATTAGAATTCAATACCTTTCCTTTTAGGGGCAGGTTACACCTCTCAAGATTATCTGCAGACCAGATAAAAAGAGAGGCGTTCTTGAAATGTGTTCAGGTTCTTTCCTTCCTGGGAGTGATAGTTCCAGTTCCCATAGAGGAACAGGGCCTAGGTTTCTATTCAAATCTGTTTGTGGTTTTCAAAAAAGAAGGACCTATTCTAGACTTGAAGTGTCTAAACAAGTTTGTCAGAGTACCATCCTTCAAAATGGAAACTATTCGTTCCATTCTTCCTGTGGTCCAAGAGGGTCAGTTCATGATGACCATAGACCTGAAGGATGTGTATCTTCATGTTCCCATCCACAAGGATCATCACAAGTTCCTGGGATTCGCATTTCTAGACAAACACTTTCAGTTTGTGGCTCTTCCGTTTGGCCTTGCCACAGCTCCCAGAATTTTCTCAAAGGTTCTGGGGGCTCTCTTGGCAGTGATCAGGTCTCGGGGAATTGCAGTGGCGCACTACCTGGATGACATATTGGTTCAGGCGCCATCTTTTCAACAAGCAAACTCTCATACAGAGATCTTGTTGTCTTTTCTACGTTCCCACAGACGGAAAGTGAATCTGGAAAAGAGTTCCCTTGTTCCAGCTACAAGGGTGGTTTTCTTAGGGACCGTAATAGATTCCCTATCTATGAAAATATTTCTGACAAAGGTAAGAAAAAACAAAATTCTTTCCTCTTGCCTCTCTCTGCAGTCTACTGTTCGGCCATCAGTGGCTCAATGTATGGAGGTAATTGGTCTGATGGTCGCTTCCATGGACATCATTCCCTTTGCTCGATTCCATTTGAGAGCTCTGCAGTTATGCATGCTCAGACAATGGAATGGGGACAATTCCGATCTGTCTCAGAGGATAGATCTAGATCAGTCAACAAGAGACTCTCTTCCGTGGTGACTTTCTCAGGAGCATCTGTCTCAGTGCACGTACTTCCGGAGACCTTCTTGGGTGATTGTGACCACGGACGCCAGCCTGCTGGGCTGGGGAGCAGTCTGGGACTCTTTAAAGACGCAAGGACTTTGAACTCTGGAGCAGTCTGCTCTCCCATAAACATCTTGGAGTTGAGAGTGATTTACAATGCTCTGATGGCTTGGCCTCAGTTGTCAGCCCGGTTTGTCAGGTTCCAGCCGGACAATATCACCTCAGTGGCTTACATCAACCACCAGAGAGGAGCTCGGAGTGGTGAAGGAGGTGGCTCGGATTGTTCAGTGGGCGGAAGCACACAATTGCTGTCTATCTGCCATTCATATTCCAGGAGTGGACAACTGGGAATCGGACTTCCTGAGCAGATAGACATTTCATCCCGGGGAGTGGGCTCTCAATCCGGAGGTGTTCTCCAGGTTAACGCTCAAATGGGGGGTGCCGGAGTTGGATCTGATGGCGTCTCGGCGGATCGCCAAGCTTCCAAGGTATGGTTCAAGGTCAAGAGATCTGCAGGCCGCCCTGATAGATGCTCTGGCGGTTCCTTGGGATTTCTATCTAGCATACCTGTTTCCTCCGTTTGCTCTCCTTCCACAAGTTGTTGCTCGTATCAAACAGGAGAGAGCATCAGTAATTCTAATTGCTCCTGCGTGGCCTCGCAGGACCTGGTATGCAGACCTAGTGAAGATGTCATCTCTTCCACCTTGGAGGTTGCCTCTGAGGAAGGACCTTCTAACACAGGGTCCATTCCTTTATCCAAACCTTGTTTCTCTGAAGCTGACTGCTTGGAGATTGAACTTTTAGTTCTATCTAAGCGTGGAGTCGATCATTGAGACCTTGATTCAGACTCGTAAACCTATTACTAGAAAGATTTACCATAAGGTATGGCATTAATGCCTTTATTGGTGTGAATCCAAGGGCTACTCTTGGAGTAAGGTCAGAATTCCTACGATTTTGTCCTTTCTCCAGGAAGGGCTGGAGAAGGGATTGTCAGTCAGTACTCTGAAATGTCAGATTTCTGCATTATCTATTTTGTTACATAAGCGTCTGGCTTATGTGGCAGATGTTTAATCTTTTTGTCAGACTCGGGTAAGATTCAGGCCTGTGTTTAAGTCTGTTGCTCCTCCTTGGAGCTTTAACCTTGTTCTTAAAGTGTTGCAGCAGGCTCCGTTTGAGCCTTTGAATTCCATAGATATTATGTTATTATCTTGGAAGGTTTTGTTTCTTTTTGCTATCTCTTCTGCTCGGAGAGTTTCGAAACTCTCGGCTTTGCAGTGTGATTCGCCTTATCTTATCTTTCATGCTGATAAGGTGGTTCTTCGTACTAAGTTGGGTTTTGGGTTACCAATAGAAATATTAATCAAGAAATTGTTGTTCCTTCATTTGTTGCACAACCTGGATGTTGTGCGTGCTCTTAAATTCTACCTACGGGCGACTAAGTATTTTCACCAGTCATCTGCCCTGTTTGTTTGCTTCTCAGGAAAGCATAAAGGTCAGAAAGCTACTGCTACTTCTCTTTCCCTCTGGTTGAGAAGTATAATTCATTTTGCTTATGAGACTGCTGGACAGCAGCCTCCTGAGAGAATTACAGCGCATTCCACAAGGTCTGTTTCTTCTTCTTGGGCTTTCAAAAATGAAGCTTCTGTGGAACAGATTTGCAAGGCTACTACTTGGTCCTCCTTGCATACTTTTTCAAGATTTTACAAATGTGATACTTTTGCCTCGGCTGAGGTTTCCTTTGGGAGAAAGGTTCTTTGAGCGGTGATGCCTTCTGTTTTGGTCTGCCTGTCTTGTTTTCCCTCCCTAGTCATCTGTGTCCTCTAGCTTGGGTATTGGTTCCCACTAGTAATTGAGGACGTTGTGGACTCACCATATCTTAGGAAAAAAACAAAATTTATGCTTGCCAGATAAAATTTCTTTTTTTCCGGAAATGGTGAGCACCTCTACACCTTTGTGTTATTCCTTTTTCCATTTCCCTTTGGTCAAATGACTGGAGTTTGTGGGAAGAGGAGTGATACTTAAAGGGATAGAAGATAAGAAGGTTTGTTAAAGATACTAGCACTCTTTACTCTAATTAGCTACCCCAAATGGAGAGTAGATCTCCTAACTACTAACCAATAAAGAAAAATGACATGAACTTTTAGCCCTTTATCCACGTATTAATGTTTTTATCTACTATTGCATAATTGTATGTATTATTGTCATATAATTCATTTAACCTGATGCTGGCATCTTACTTTGTTTTTTAATATAATTAATTGTTCGTATAAAAGTTATCTATTTAATTTTCTGTTACTCATTTTATTTATATACATTCATTGTCTCAAATTATTTTTTAAATAATCATCACCGCACATACTATCACATATTATATTGGAAATTACACATGTGCTTTTGATTTAGTCACTGTATTCACATATGAACTTAATTTATTTATTCCTTACATGATTTTATAGGATGCTTTTTCTTTAGGATTATTTTATATTTAGGACTATTTTTTCTTTTAGACATCCCCTTGAGCGCAATTCTAGCACTGATCACTGATTACTTAGTTTCACGAATTACATAAATCGTTGTTTACACTTGGCATTCAATATATTTTTACAATTATATTTCACGTTTTTAGTAGACATTTATTACTGGTTATTTTGTTTCCTGTATGAACTAATTGAACTATATTTCTACATTAATTGAATTTGAATTATTAGTTTCCTCTAGGATTTTTTTAGCACCATTTTAGCACTTATCACTGATATTTAAAATTACACTAACAACATTAGGTGTCTGTTTACACTCATCATTTAATAACTAGTTCTTTTTAGTATTTGTATAAAACATTTGCATATAATTGCATTTAAATCGTTTTCCTTATCTCTATGCTTTTTTAGCGCTACCCCATACTTGTATTTGATACTTAAAGGGACACTGAACCCAATTTTTTTTTATTTTGTGATTCAGATAGAGCGTGCAATTTTAAGCAACTTTCTAATTTACTCCTATTATCCCTTTTTCTTCGTTCTCTTGCTATCTTTATTTGAAAAAGAATGCATCTAAGCTAAGGAGCCAGACAATTTATCCACCAATCAACAAGAACAACCCTGGTTGTTTACCAAAAATGGGCCGGCATCTAAACTTTTATTCTTGCTTTTCAAATAAAGATACCAAAAGAATGAAAAAAATTGATAATAGGAGTAAAATAGAAAGTTGCTTAAAATTGCATGCTCTTTCTGAATCACAAAAGAAAAAATGTGGGTTCAGTGTCCCTTTAACAACTTTGCTGTGGTGCTCTTTGCCTCCTCCTGCTGGCCAGGAGTGATATTCCCACTAGTAATTGAGGACGTTGTGGATTCACCATATCCGGAAATAAATTTATCAGGTAAGCATAAATTTTGTTTTTAATTATAACAATTAGGGCTAGATTACAAGTGGAGTGCTAAATTATCACGCACCCACAAACGGGCACATTTTACTGTTAATATACCATATGTTACGGTGGTTTTGCATTATATAGCAATGTTGCCAATAGGTTATTCTATTTTGGAATCTGTACAAGTAGCAAAATTGTTTCAAAAAGTTACCACTGTAGAAATATGGAAATATGGAGCTCAATAAAAACATTTTGTTTGTGTTTCAGTCTTTAACCCCTTAGTGACCAGGGCTATTTTTTACATTTCTGTGGTGTTTGTGTTTAGCCGTAATTTTCCTCTTACTCATTTACTGTACCCACACATATTATATACAGTTTTTCTTGCAATTAAATGGACTTTCTAAAGATTCCATTATTTTCATATTTTCTTATAATTTACTATAATTGTTTTTTATAAAATATGATGAAAAAATTGAAAAAAAACACACTTTTTCTAACTTTGCCCCCCAAAATCTGTTACGCATCTACAACCACCAAAAAACACCTACGCTAAATAGTTTCTAAATTTTGTCCTGAGTTTATAAATAGCCAATGTTTACATGTTCTTTGCTTTTTTTGCAAGTTATAGGGCAATAGGTACAAGTAGCACTTTGCTATTTCCAAACCATTTTTTTTTTCAAAATTAGCGATAGTTACATTGTAACACTGATATCTGTCAGGAATCCCTGAATAACCCTTCACATGTGTATATTTATTTTTAGTAGACAAAAGTATTGATCTAGGCCCATTTTGGTATATTTCATGCCACCATTTCACCGCCAAATGCGATCAAATAAAAAAAATTGTTCACTTTTTCACTAACTTTAGGTTTCTCACTGAAATTATTTACAAACAGCTTGTGCAATTATGGCACAAATGGTTGTAAATGCTTCTCTGGGACCCCCTTTGTTCAGAAATAGCAGACATATATGGCTTTGGTGTTGCTTTTTGGTAATTAGAAGGCCGCTAAATGCTGCAGCACACCACACTTGTATTATGCCCAGCAGTGAAGGGGTTAATTAGGTAGCTTGTAGGGTTAATTTTAGCTTTAGTGTAGAGATCAGCCTCCCACCTGACACTTCCCACCCCCTGATCCCTCCATGGCCCCTCTCAAACAGCTCTCTTCCCTCCCCCACCTCACAATTTTCACCGCCATCTTAAATACTGGCAGAAAATCTGCCAGTACTAAAATAAAAGGCATTTTTTATCTATTTTTTTATTCTGCAGTGTTGGATTCCCCCTTAGCCCCTAACCTCCCTGAGCCCCCCCAAACAGCTCTCTAACCCTCCCCCTCTACCTATATGCTGCCATCTTGGGTACTGGCAGCTGTCTGCCAGTACCCAGTTTGCTGAAAAAATAGTTTTTTTATTATTTTTTATCTAAAAATAATTTTTCTGTAGTGTAGCTGCCCTCCCTCAATTCCCTACCCCCCTGCCCCCTCCAAGATCCCTTTTCCTTTCAACATTTATTCCCCCCTCCCTCTCCCTCCTTCCCATAGATCTGATCTTAATGTATTTCAATGTAAGTGGCGCACGCGAATGCCCCCTCACACGCTCACACACAATTGCGCGCACTTGAGGGACACAGGATCCGGAACCGACCAGCGATTGGCCACCCACCAACCTCACTGCTATGGCTCCCACCCACCAATGACCGGCATCATCGCTGGCCGATGCAGAGAGGGCCAAAGAGTGTCTCTCTGCATCGGTGAGTAAAAAAGGGTATTGCAGTGATGCCTCAATATCGAGGCATCACTGCAATACCTTGAAAGTGGCTGGAAGCCAGTGGAGGCTCCTCCATATGTGCACTGTCGCACGTGAACCCCCAGGGGGCAGAGGAGGGGGAAAAAAAAATGAGCATTTAAAAAAAAAAAAAAAAAAAAAAATTTTAAATTTATTTTTTATTTATATTATTTAATATTATATGTATTAAATAATGCTTTACTGGCACTGCTGCTTAGCTTATATACCCTGCTATTTAATCTATTATCATTCTCATCACTGACTCGCCACTGAGTGTTCATTAACAGACACTGTATATTTATTATCAGGCTCAGGCAGGAGGCAGGAGCTAGGACCGGGTGGACTACTCAGTGTGCTGACGTCCGTGACGTCACACCACACACCACCACGGCGCACTGCCTGCTGCTGCTGCCTGAGGCTGAGCTGAGAGAGGCTGATTGACAGTCCAGGGCAGGCTCCAGTCTCCACCCCCCACTCGCACGTGCGGTAAGGAGCTCTATATGCCTGCACAGTGATCGCAATGTATTCACTGTGCAGGCGTAGAGCTCCTCCCCAGCCTCATGCCTATAGAGGCATAATCGCACAGGCTGAACTGTGCGGTCGTTCAGCCTGTGCTCTGTCTCCTCCCCCAGCCTCTTGATCCGGACTCCTCAGACTCTGTGATAGGCTCCATGGCTCACGTGATGGCCCCCACGAGGCTCCTCCCAGCTCAACGGCGCGAAAATCTTTGTGGAGATAGCCGTTGAGCTGAGAGGAGTGTTTTTGCATAGCTCTGTGCAAAAATTGTTTACAACAAAACTATATATTTTTTGCTGCCTGCTGGCAGCCATCAAGCATCAACAAGTTGATTGAACAGTGACAGACAGTCAATATTTGCTGCTGTGTGCTGACTCAGTGTCTGCTGAGCTGCAGTCAAGTAGTGTGCAAAGAAATAGCCAGGGCCCAGGAGCAGGCTAATAGACAGTTAGATAGTTAGCCAATAGCCATTATAATTATTATTAATTACATTAGGCTTAGCTTAGCAGCAAATTAGTTTAGAACTGTAGATTCACAGTCACTACTAGTAGTATTCAGATTTTCTAGTTATCTATATCTATATAGAACTTGAAGATACTTTAGTTAACTTAATTTATACTAGTAATATATTATTAGTTTAGTAACTTTGTGGGCAGATATTTTAATGATTTTTGCTGCAGGCCTGCAGTTTTTTATATAGAGTAACTGAGTGAGTTGAGTCTTGAACTAGTGTTAAAAAAAAACAAACTTTTTTTTTCTATTTGTAATTTAAACAACAGATACAGTCTGAGTCTGAGATTGCTTTTTAGATAGAGTGAGTTGAGTCTAAGTTGAACTTGAATTAGTGTTAAAAAAAAAACATTTTTATTTTTCTACTTGTAATTTAAACAACAGATACAGTCTGAGTCTGAGATTGCTTTTTATATGGAGTAACTTGAGTCTTGAACTTGAACTAGTGTTTAAAAAAAAACATTTTTATTTTTCTACTTGTAATTTAAACAACAGATACAGTCTGAGTCTGAGATTGCTTTTTATATAGAGTAACTTGAGTCTTGAACTTGAACTAGTGTTTAAAAAAAAAAACATTTTTATTTTTCTACTTGTAATTTAAACAACAGATACAGTCTGAGTCTGAGATTTCTTTTTATATAGAGTAACTTGAGTTGAGTCTTGAACTTGAACTAGTGTTTAAAAAAAAAAAAACATTTTTATTTTTCTACTTGTAATTTAAACAACAGATACAGTCTGAGTCTGAGATTGCTTTTTATATAGAGTAACTTGAGTTGAGTCTTGAACTTGAACTAGTGTTTAAAAAAAAAAAACATTTTTATTTTTCTACTTGTAATTTAAACAACAGACACAGTCTGAGATTAGCAAGTTTAGGAGTATACTGGATTTTTAGGGAGTTCTTTAACAATTTAGTTCAACTTCTAGTTGATATTTTCTAATAGCTGCAGAGCAGCAAAGCTACCTACCTACAAGTTATATATTACATAACAACCGCCAAACTATTAAACTATTACTTCAAGTTGAGTTGTATATTTTCTAACAGCTGCAGAGCAGCAGAGCTACCTACCTACAAGTTATATATTACATAACAACCGCCAAACTATTAAACTATTACTTCAAGTTGAGTTGTATATTTTCTAACAGCTGCAGAGCAGCAGAGCTACCTACCTACAAGTTATATATTACATAACAACCGCCAAACTATTAAACTATTACTTCAAGTTGAGTTGTATATTTTCTAACAGCTGCAGAGCAGCAGAGCTACCTACCTACAAGTTATATATTACATAATAACCGCCAAACTATTAAACTATTAAGTTGTATATTTTCTAACAGCTGCAGAGCTACCTACCTACAAGTTATATATTACATAACAACCGCCAAACTATTAAACTATTACTTCAAGTTGAGTTGTATATTTTCTAACAGCTGCAGAGCAGCAGAGCTACCTACCTACAAGTTATATATTACATAACAACCGCCAAACTATTAAACTATTACTTCAAGTTGAGTTGTATATTTTCTAACAGCTGCAGAGCAGCAGAGCTACCTACCTACAAGTTATATATTACATAATAACCGCCAAACTATTAAACTATTAAGTTGTATATTTTCTAACAGCTGCAGAGCTACCTACCTACAAGTTATATATTACATAACAACCGCCAAACTATTAAACTATTACTTCAAGTTGGGGCGGAGCTAGCAGCCGAAGCAGCCAGACACTTCTTTCTATAGCTCCTGACATTTGCTTAAATATACTACTGTTTTACACTAATTAAGGATTCTTAAACATTAATTCTTCTTGCTAAACACACTGGGAAGAGAAGTGTAACCTTTATTGGACATTGATGTAAAAGAACTGGAGGATATAACGACACAAAGTCTCTGGGCCTGAGCTGAAGACAGCATAAAGTAAGCCGCCATTGCATGGAACACTTGCGCGCCTTACTTGCTATCAGAGATATATTTTATGCAAACTATCTGCACCCTTAGCTTTGATATGGAGGAGTCGCTCTTTGCTAAGCTGCGTGGTCTACTGGTCTCCTTAGACACCCAAGAACATACCCTCATTAGCGAATTGAGAAGGGCTGTGGGCGCGCAACCGGATCTGCTGACTACATGCAGGGCCGCAGAATTGACCGACTATAGTGCTTCAGACACACTGCAATTGAAAAAGAAGGTCCTTCAGGGGACCGGGGAGATGCACAAGGCAGGAGCATTAAGCCTCGAGCCCAACATAGCAGCGCAGATTGACCAGCGACAAACTACCTTACACCCCTCTAAAAAAGAAGCAGAGACATCCCAGCATAATGCAGCACAAGATCGGAGCAATTTGCCGAGACTGGGAGTGACGGAAGCAGAGCCACAATCCGCCACAACAGGGTGGAAACTTGGAAAGTATAATACTGCTGACGGCTCTGATTCCGTCTCGCAGCAACACGGTCTCCATACAGAGCCTAGTACAAAGCTGACCCATGCTCAGGGGAGTGCCGCCCAGAAACTTGAGGCCTTGAACGAGTTGAGTGGACCCCGGCAACTCGATGGAAACGGTGATGTGCGGAGTGCTGTGGGAGAGATACGTGACAGCTGGGACTTTCTTATACCTAGCTGCCACGGTGTTCTAGCAACCTCAGCCTTATGTCAAAGCTCACAGCCGCTACCCCATTATGGTGGAGCCCTGGGGACACTGACACTTCACCCACAATTTGATCTAGTGCTTCTTGTCGCCAATACCTTTTCAGCAAGCTATGTCAGGCATAACTACCCACCTGCCCTACATCGGCTGCAACCTAAATCTGGGTCCTGTCTGAGAGAGGGCATCGGCTGAGGCATCAGGCATTGCAGGTCGGATCTGTGGAACTAAACAATCTTTTGACAAGCTCCAATTATGTTTCTGGCATACACTGCTTTAGATGCTTTTAGCACATACTTCATGTTCTTTGGGACAACATATAAACTGCCAGTTGTTTTGCAGCAGAACTTTCCTGTATGTGTTTTGTAAGACCTATAACACATAAGTTTAACTTTTCCCTAGCATTGATCTATTCTACAAAAATTGTTATTCATACAGTCTTCCTAGCTAAAACCTAGAAATACCTTGTATGTGATATGTCTACTACTGTCTAATACTGTAATCTGAATGTTGTATGGTTGAGGGCTCCTAGATAACCTATGAAAGCCTAGTGTTATATCCCACACACGCTAAACCTTAGAGACATATGTGTTTATGTTTTTTTATCTCTCACCATATTGGAGTTTAGAACTTGCTATGAAGGAGGCAATTATCTATATCTACACTTATACTACATGTATACTAATAACATGTCACGCACGCAGGCGTAGTTATTCATATAGAGCCACACTGCATGCTCCTTAATGGGCTACTTTATATTACTATTAACGCTAACACAGGGTTTTACATTTAAGCTTTCTGTAAGTTCAGCATACATTTGAGATGATTTCATGTGTACTACTCCTATAATTCTATTTGAATGTTACATATATGTGCTAGGTATGTAGATATAAGTTTGCAGTCCTTACACAACTTTCTATGTAAATGCTTACTCTAGAACAGCACTTATCCAGTACACTAAGAGACTTTGGCATTACCTTTAGCCGTAGTGTAATCAAGACCATGCAACAAATAATTTATACATGTTTATGCATCTTTGTAGATCCTAAGCAGACTTAGGCTGCTAAAGTCATAGAATCCCTACATGTAGGCACTGGGGCAGTTTGCTTGTAAGCTATAGAACTACCAAGCCAATGGTCCCCTATACTATACAATAATATAATATAGCCTCATTTTGTATAAGTGATAAACAGCTTTGCTATATTGTATTAACTAGCTACTGTACATCATTATGATATCAGCCCCTTTAACACTACGTTGCTATATATTAATTTACGGATATCTGAGATGACACTGTATATTATGCATAGGTTGTAACCTTATAGCTAGTAACCAACAAACTGGGGCTCCTAAGATAGACAGGCTAACTCTGCAATACTAAAACTTGGAATATGTTGCTTATAGCCGTAGTAGAGTAATATAGTATTTCAGTAGCTGCCGCTATTTAACAGCAACCATTCCTGCTCTGCATAGCTGACTTAACATACTGCTACTTACAGTTATTAACCCAACAAGACGCCTGGGTAGTATGTATAATATGATTATTCTCTCACTATTACTGATTAACTGACTCTGATGTTATACCAGTACAATAGGTTCCATATGTAAGCAGTTACTGCGGATTTAGGTAGCATACGTGGGCATATCCTACTAGAATTTACCCTTAACTTACTATGTTTTATGATTCTCTGTAAGGACATGTATAGCATTGAAGCCTCCTAACCTTTACAGGTACATGTTTTTCAGGGCCTATATCTTTTGTGTTATATTCGTCTACATCACATCTAGCCATGATATTAGCTTTTAGCTGCGATATGGACACGTAATTCTTCTGGAAATTATCTGCTTGATTAGTTAATTTTATGATAATACACTACAGTTACATATATTTGGAGTGTCACCTAGCCTAGCTATTACCCTTAGTATGAACATTGATATATTTGAGGATTACTTACCTAGTTAAATCTGTTACTTCAGTACCTATATTATCTAATACCTTACAATGAAAATGCTAGATACTAATTTATACCAAATCTCTTTAAGTTAAATGTTAGTTTTATATAGAGTTTTTTACAAAAAAGTTGAAATCACTTTGCATAGATCTATCTACAGATAGGCTATTCACCTAAGGTATACACTGTTTTATGTTTTTACATTAATCACCCTATTATACCTACACTCCTAGCATGGAAATAATATGCAAAGCCTCTTTACATAATCTATGGTTATCTGGTTGATAATGTGTTTTAGAGCTCCACTTGTTGACAATATCTTTATTCATGATGCCTAAATCTGGAGTCTGAGCCTCAAGGGTGTAAATATAAGTTAGTTTAAATGGCCTAGAGACATGATACATGGGATCATCTTTCATTATATAATCTATTGGTGTAACATCCCTAATCTACTAACTAGATCCTTCGCATATAGCCATGTTAAAACTATTATAGCTCCACTGATAGCTCGTAAGCTGTTCTATATATACTTGGGTAACTTAGAACCACTGATATAGAATGGTAAAAGAGGCATTGTTTTTGTATTTCAGGTTCCAGCCTTATAGGGTCAGAGTATGCATTAATGTCAAAACAATACTGATAGAGCTTCCAATATAAGGTTAACCTTTATATTTACCCCTACTATATGTTTGCATAACTATCTATGAATAGATAGCTGACACTGCTTCATGGCCCATTCAATTCCCTCCATTGGCAAGACTAAAAACCCCCCTCCAAGTTCCCTAAAGTATTAGCATATATATATGGCTCCGCCCTCCACCCTTTCCCTTCTATCTATAGCGGTGCTTACCCGCTGAATGTCCCCTTTCCCCTTGTTCACGCTCTTTTTGAAGCTCCTAAGGAGCTAGACTCCTGACCATCAGATAACTCCTACTTCATATACTCTTGGTCCTTGAGGACTAAATCCATATTTCTAACTGGTCAGTTATACATGGTATATTATTGAAAAATCGAGGTTTCATTTGCCTTTAGTCAATGTATTACATAGACGCCGAATTGTTTTGGTTTCTTATGTTTGTATCCTATTCTTTTGACAAAAAGGTGTATTGTATATTATTTATGTTTTATGCCAATACCTCAATAAAAAATTATTTTAAAAAAAAAACTATTACTTCAAGTTGAGTTGTATATTTTCTAACAGCTGCAGAGCAGCAGAGCTACCTACCTACAAGTTATATATTACATAACAACCGCCAAACTATTAAACTATTACTTCAAGTTGAGTTGTATATTTTCTAACAGCTGCAGAGCAGCAGAGCTACCTACCTACAAGTTATATATTACATAATAACCGCCAAACTATTAAACTATTAAGTTGTATATTTTCTAACAGCTGCAGAGCTACCTACCTACAAGTTATATATTACATAACAACCGCCAAACTATTAAACTATTACTTCAAGTTGAGTTGTATATTTTCTAACAGCTGCAGAGCAGCAGAGCTACCTACCTACAAGTTATATATTACATAACAACCGCCAAACTATTAAACTATTACTTCAAGTTGAGTTGTATATTTTCTAACAGCTGCAGAGCAGCAGAGCTACCTACCTACAAGTTATATATTACATAACAACCGCCAAACTATTAAACTATTACTTCAAGTTGAGTTGTATATTTTCTAACAGCTGCAGAGCAGCAGAGCTACCTACCTACAAGTTATATATTACATAACCACCGCCAAACTATTAAACTATTAAGTTGTATATTTTCTAACAGCTGCAGAGCTACCTACCTACAAGTTATATATTAGATAAGAGCAAAGGACTGTTCTTTGTGTGTAAACTAACAGTTAAGATGGCACTTAGTAAAATTAGTGTGTCTGAGCTAAAGCAATTACATTTTTCAACGTTGCCCATTGAAAGAAAAATGGAAATTAAAATGCTCAGGCCAACACCTATGCTTAACCTTACCCAGGTGACAAAATGTAAAACTAGAGATTACAAAAGAGAATTCAAACCCGAGGTATATGATAAATATCCATGGATTTGTGGTTGTGAATTATCTAACAGGCTCTTTTGTTTTTATTGTCTCCTGTTTGCAAAACAAAGTGGGGATTCAAGCTGGGTGAGTTATGGTGTCGCCGATTTATCACATTTAAGTCAAAAAACCAATAAACATAATTGCTCCCAATCACATTTAAACTCCACATTAGAGTTTAATTTGCTAGGAAGGGTTGATATTCGGCAACAACTTGACAGTGCATATCGTTTGAATATTAAAAAACATAATGAGCAAGTAACGAAAAATCGCTATGTTCTTTCCAAAATAATTAATTGTATTTTATTTTGCGGCGCATTTGAGCTTGCACTTCGAGGACATGACGAACGCGATGATTCATTAAATCCAGGCATTTTCAGAGGTCTTATAAACTTCTCAGCAGAGCTTGATGCATCTCTAAAAGAACATCTCGCTAGTGCCACTGTTTTTAAAGGAACGTCAAAAGAAATTCAAAACGATTTATTAGACTGTATGCTTACTGTTTGCCAGAACCAAATAAAGAAGGAAATCTCAAATGCAAGTTTTGTAGCAGTGATAGCAGATGAAACTACTGATGTTTCATCTGCCTTCCAATTGGTTGTTGTTTTTAGATACATTATAGGTAACGGACAACCGGTTGAGAGATTCTGGGAATTCACTAATCCAGCTGGACATGATGCCGAATCTTTAGCTACGTGTATTCAAGCTACTTTGGAAAAAGTTATAGACAACCCAGAGAAACTGATATCGCAGAGTTACGACGGTGCAAGCGTGATGAGTGGTCAGCATGCAGGTGTTCAGGCTATAATTATAATTATAATTTTTAAGCTGTATACATATATCTTCTAATAACGCATATTAAAATGGATAATGAAGAAATGGAATGTTATGTACTAAGGGACTTTAATGAGGAATCCAATGATACTTATGAGGAAGTTGCACACACTATTGATACGCTATTCTTTGAAATTGACTCTCTGCGCAAAAAAGATATAAAATTAGATCTGGATATTAAAACCTTTTTGATATACAAGAATGACAAACGTATTCCAAGAGGATTGAGAATCAAAAAGTTTCCATCATTTATTACATATGACGTTGATTTCATCAAAAAATGGAACAACATTTTGGATACCTGCTCCTTTGCATTAATTGACCTATTAATAGATTTAAAAAGAAAGCAAAGGAGGGATCTATTGCAAGAGATGAAAGAAGTGCAAATACAATTACGAGAATTTCAAAAAGAAAAAGAATTCAAAGAATATGATAAAAAATTTGAACAGTCAATGATTAGTTTCAGACAGGAACTTTGGCATTTTAAATCGAATAAAATGTCAAGAGATAAAAAGGATTACGAATTAAATCAAGTATATAAATGGTCACATGAGGAATACTCAAGGAATAAATTCAGGTCACACAAATTAGGCAGACAGAATCCTAACAAGAAGGGGTCTGGCAAACAAAAAGGAAAATCAGTCACATTCTCAGACACTGAATATGAGATAGACTCATCAGACAATGAGAACACAGAAGAATGTGCTACAGCAGTATTTCATTCGTTACAGGAAATGGAGCCAGAAGAAGGCACTAGTGAGAAGTCAAAAAACGGGGAAGGTACAATTGCAGGAACAGCAAGAAAAAAACGCATAGAGGAAGAAGAGGCAAAAGTAACAACAAGAAAAACAATAATAAAGCCCAAGAAGTCCGGTCAGGTCAAACAGGGATACAGGGGCAAGTCCTTCCACACGAAATATGTGACAAGATCACAAGGACAGAAAAAACAGACCTGAATTTAAATGTCATAAATTTGTCTACTGTTCCTTTAAATGAAACTCAAATTTCTCTCTTATCCAAAGGTCTCAATTTTGTTCCCTCCGCACACTTTAACCTATTTGAAACTGTGTTAGATGTGAATAGATATGTGCGCAAGCTCACTCTACAGAAACACTTTTATGGGATGAGTGAGCAGGAGTCTAACAAAACTGAGACCAAAAAAACAACAAATAATGAAATCTCTGATAATTTGTTTTCTTTTTCTGAATTGTGCACTATCAATGATTTAAATGAATTAATGGGGGAAGGTGATACATCCAAGAGTGATTTTTCTAAAGAATTAGAGGCCAGATGTGATCATGTAAAGAAGAAAAGCTCTTTTTACCCTGTACATGCCCGTCCAAAAGCTTTGGACATCTTTCAAAAAACAATTGAGGAAAAACTCACTATACTTAGTGAGAAAAACTTAAAGAAATCAAATAACTCCTCTAACTTAACAGCCAGTGAAAAAAAATGCATTAAAAAGTTTGTCTGATAATGAATCAATCCTCATTAGACCATCTGACAAAGGGGGGAATGTCGTTATTTTGAACAAAACAGACTATATAATGGAGGCTAGGAGGCAACTGGATGATAAAGAGGTATATAGCAAACTTCAGAATAATCCCACGAAGTTATACAAACATGAATTGGTGGGTATTGTTTTGTTTGCAAAACATAACAATATAATAAGTGCTGCTACTAAAGATGCACTTATACCCTCTCATCCAGTTGCCCCTATCTTCCATTATTTTCCCAAAATACATAAGGATCCTGTATGTCCTCCAGGGCGTCCCATCATCGCAGGGATTGGTTCTCTTAATGAACCTCTCAGTGATCTGATAGACACCTTTTTACAACCCCTAGTCAAAGGACTCTTAACCCATATACAAGACACAACTGCTATCTTGACAAAATTAGATAAAGTAAGATGGGAATCCAGTTTCAGATTTTTAGTGGTGGATGTCACCTCTCTTTATACCTGTATTCAAAACAATAAAGGCATGGTTGCAATAGAATTCTTTCTTGACTCATACAGTGAATATGACTCAGCCACTAAGACTTTTATTTTAAGAGCTATTGAGTATCTCCTAACGCATAATTTTTTTATGTTTGGCACTGAATTCTTTCTCCAGAGGCGTGGTACAGCTATGGGGGCAAAGTTTGCCCCCTCCTATGCCAACCTCTTTATGGGGTGGTGGGAGCTGCGCCACGTCTTTGGAGAAAGAAATCCATTCAGGAATAAAATTAAGCACTTTTATAGGTATATTGATGACCTGTTTTTTGTATTTGAGGGCAGTGAATCTGAAGCAGATTCCTTCTGTGAGTTCATGAATCACAATGACGATGGAATCAGACTTGTAGGAGAGAACAATGCAGAAACCATTAATTTCCTAGACTTAAAAATCTCTGCCAATATGACAGAGAATAAAATTGAAACCAGCCTTTACAGAAAGCCCACTGCAGGCAACACACTGCTGTCATTTAAATCTTGCCATCCCAAACATGTACTTAAGGGCATCCCTAAGGGGGAATACATTAGGGCTAGAAGAAATTGTACCAATGAAGAACAATATGAGGAAAACAGCAATTTAATCACCAATAGATTAAGACAAAGAGGCTACACTGATGATATTCTAGAAGAAGCAAAAGAGAGTATAAAAGACATCCCTAGAGAACATTTTCTCAGATATAAAAAGAAAGAAAAGCAAGCCATGACTACTGCACCTAAATTTATAACCACCTACAGTACAGATTACTACAAAATCTGTGATATAATAAGGGAAAGTGTTCCGATTTTGTACACAGATCCCATTCTGAAGGGGATAGTGCAGCAGGGAATAAACTTTATACCTAGGAGAGGTAAAACCTTAGCCAATCATCTATCACCATCTGATATAATGAATATGAATAAAACCAACACCAATTGGCTCCAAGGAAAGAAAGGCTTTTATAAATGCAGAAGAAAGGATTGCACTACCTGTGAACATGCTTTAGAGGGTAATACTTTTCATTCTAGTACAACAAATAATGATCACAAGATAAAAAATTTTATCAACTGTAACACCACACATGTGGTTTATCTTTTGACATGCACAATTTGCAATTGTCAGTATGTTGGTAAAACGAAGCGCCCTATCAAAGACAGGTTCTTAGAACATTTACGTTCTGGAAAAGATGAGAAATCTGACACTCCAATTTCAAGACACTTTAAAAGTCTTCATGATTCAGACATGTCTAGTCTAACCTTACAAGGAATTGATCATGTACCCCATTGGAGAAGAGGAGGCAACAGGGAGGATAAACTAAATAAACGAGAGGTCTATTGGATTTTTTCACTTAAGACAAGTAACCCCTTAGGTTTAAATATGAGGAGGGACCTTGATTTATTTACTTAATAAGTGCATTTCTTCTTTTGCATGTAATCACAGTCCTTTATAAAATATCCCCTTATAGGATTTATATATTCCTCTTATTGTCAATAAATTCCAAAGGTTTAAAGTAGGACTAATTTTCTTTTTGATATATGTTATAACTGGTAAAACAAAAATAATTCATACAGAGGGAGAGATATACATAAATTTTATAACTGCAAACAGCAGTAAATATCCTCTCTATAAACATTTAATAGAAGCATTTAACTATCATGAATGATAGGTTTACATTTTTGTTTGCTTTACATCTGTTTGATATATAGTGTTTATAAACTCTAGTATACTGTTTAGGGTCCATAGATAATTATACCATGATATAAATTACTCTAAATCATACTGGCCTAGATTTAGAGTTCGGCGGTAGCCGTCAAAACCAGCGTTAGAGGCTCCTAACGCTGGTTTTGGGCGCCCGCTGGTATTTGGAGTCAGTGATTAAAGGGTCTAACGCTCACTTTACAGCCGCGACTTTTCCATACCGCAGATCCCCCTACGCCATTTGCGTAGCCTATCTTTTCAATGGGATCTTCCTAACGCCGGTATTTAGAGTCGTTTCTGGCAGTGAGCGTTAGAGCTCTAACGACAAGATTCCAGCCGCCTGAAAATAGCAGGAGTTAAGAGCTTTCTGGCTAACGCCGGTTTATAAAGCTCTTAACTACTGTACCCTAAAGTACACTAACACCCATAAACTACCTATGTACCCCTAAACCGAGGTCCCCCCACATCGCCGCCACTCGATTAAAATTTTTAACCCCTAATCTGCCGACCGCCACCTACGTTATACTTATGTACCCCTAATCTGCTGCCCCTAACACCGCCGACCCCTGTATTATATCTATTAACCCCTAACTTGCCCCCCACAACGTCGCCGCAAGCTACTTAAAATAATTAACCCCTAATCTTCCGACCGCAAATCGCCGCCACCTACGTTATCCCTATGTACCCCTAATCTGCTACCCCTAACATCGCCGACCCCTATGTTATATTTATTAACCCCTAATCTGCCCCCCACAACGTCGCCGACACCTACCTACACTTATTAACCCCTAATCTGCCGAGCGGACCTGAGCGCTACTATAATAAAGTTATTAACCCCTAATCCGCCTCACTAACCCTATCATAAATAGTATTAACCCCTAATCTGCCCTCCCTAACATCGCCGACACCTACCTTCAATTATTAACCCCTAATCTGCCGACCGGAGCTCACCGCTATTCTAATAAATGTATTAACCCCTAAAGCTAAGTCTAACCCTAACACTAACACCCCCCTAAGTTAAATATAATTTTTATCTAACGAAATAAATTAACTCTTATTAAATAAATGATTCCTATTTAAAGCTAAATACTTACCTGTAAAATAAATCCTAATATAGCTACAATATAAATTATAATTATATTATAGCTATTTTAGGATTAATATTTATTTTACAGGCAACTTTGTAATTATTTTAACCAGGTACAATAGCTATTAAATAGTTAAGAACTATTTAATAGTTACCTAGTTAAAATAATAACAAATTTACCTGTAAAATAAATCCTAACCTAAGATATAATTAAACCTAACACTACCCTATCAATAAAATAATTAAATAAACTACCTACAATTACCTACAATTAACCTAACACTACACTATCAATAAATTAATTAAACACAATTGCTACAAATAAATACAATTAAATAAACTATCTAAAGTACAAAAAATAAAAAAGAACTAAGTTACAGAAAATAATAAAATATTTACAAACATAAGAAAAATATTACAACAATTTTAAACTAATTACACCTACTCTAAGCCCCCTAATAAAATAACAAAGCCCCCCAAAATAAAAAATTCCCTACCCTATTCTAAAATACAAATATTACAAGCTCTTTTACCTTACCAGCCCTGAACAGGGCCCTTTGCGGGGCATGCCCCAAGAATTTCAGCTCTTTTGCCTGTAAAAAAAAACATACAATACCCCCCCCCCAACATTACAACCCACCACCCACATACCCCTAATCTAACCCAAACCCCCCTTAAATAAACCTAACACTACCCCCCTGATGATCTTCCTACCTTGTCTTCACCATGCCAGGTTCACCGATCCGTCCTGGCTCCAAGATCTTCATCCAACCCAAGCGGGGGCTAGACATCCACTGAAGAAGTCCAGAAGAGGGTCCAAAGTCTTCCTCCTATCCGGCAAGAAGAGGACATCCGGACCGGCAAACATCTTCTCCAAGCGGCATCTTCTATCTTCTTCCATCCGATGACGACCGGCTCCATCTTGAAGACCTCCAGCGCGGATCCATCCTCTTCTTCCGACGACTAGACGACGAATGACGGTTCCTTTAAGGGACGTCATCCAAGATGGCGTCCCTCGAATTCCGATTGGCTGATAGGATTCTATCAGCCAATCGGAATTAAGGTAGGAATTTTCTGATTGGCTGATGGAATCAGCCAATCAGAATATAGTTCAATCCGATTGGCTGATCCAATCAGCCAATCAGATTGAGCTCGCATTCTATTGGCTGTTCCGATCAGCCAATAGAATGCGAGCTCAATCTGATTGGCTGATTGGATCAGCCAATCGGATTGAACTATATTCTGATTGGCTGATTCCATCAGCCAATCAGAAAATTCCTACCTTAATTCCGATTGGCTGATAGAATCCTATCAGCCAATCGGAATTCGAGGGACGCCATCTTGGATGACGTCCCTTAAAGGAACCGTCATTCGTCGTCTAGTCGTCGGAAGAAGAGGATGGATCCGCGCTGGAGGTCTTCAAGATGGAGCCGGTCGTCATCGGATGGAAGAAGATAGAAGATGCCGCTTGGAGAAGATGTTTGCCGGTCCGGATGTCCTCTTCTTGCCGGATAGGAGGAAGACTTTGGACCCTCTTCTGGACTTCTTCAGTGGATGTCTAGCCCCCGCTTGGGTTGGATGAAGATCTTGGAGCCAGGACGGATCGGTGAACCTGGCATGGTGAAGACAAGGTAGGAAGATCATCAGGGGGGTAGTGTTAGGTTTATTTAAGGGGGGTTTGGGTTAGATTAGGGGTATGTGGGTGGTGGGTTGTAATGTTGGGGGGGGGGTATTGTATGTTTTTTTTTACAGGCAAAAGAGCTGAAATTCTTGGGGCATGCCCCGCAAAGGGCCCTGTTCAGGGCTGGTAAGGTAAAAGAGCTTGTAATATTTGTATTTTAGAATAGGGTAGGGAATTTTTTATTTTGGGGGGCTTTGTTATTTTATTAGGGGGCTTAGAGTAGGTGTAATTAGTTTAAAATTGTTGTAATATTTTTCTTATGTTTGTAAATATTTTATTATTTTCTGTAACTTAGTTCTTTTTTATTTTTTGTACTTTAGATAGTTTATTTAATTGTATTTATTTGTAGCAATTGTGTTTAATTAATTTATTGATAGTGTAGTGTTAGGTTAATTGTAGGTAATTGTAGGTAGTTTATTTAATTATTTTATTGATAGGGTAGTGTTAGGTTTAATTATATCTTAGGTTAGGATTTATTTTACAGGTAAATTTGTTATTATTTTAACTAGGTAACTATTAAATAGTTCTTAACTATTTAATAGCTATTGTACCTGGTTAAAATAATTACAAAGTTTCCTGTAAAATAAATATTAATCCTAAAATAGCTATAATATAATTATAATTTATATTGTAGCTATATTAGGATTTATTTTACAGGTAAGTATTTAGCTTTAAATAGGAATCATTTATTTAATAAGAGTTAATTTATTTCGTTAGATAAAAATTATATTTAACTTAGGGGGGTGTTAGTGTTAGGGTTAGACTTAGCTTTAGGGGTTAATACATTTATTAGAATAGCGGTGAGCTCCGGTCGGCAGATTAGGGGTTAATAATTGAAGGTAGGTGTCGGCGATGTTAGGGAGGGCAGATTAGGGGTTAATACTATTTATGATAGGGTTAGTGAGGCGGATTAGGGGTTAATAACTTTATTATAGTAGCGCTCAGGTCCGCTCGGCAGATTAGGGGTTAATAAGTGTAGGCAGGTGTCGGCGACGTTGTGGGGGGCAGATTAGGGGTTAATAAATATAACATAGGGGTCGGCGATGTTAGGGCAGCAGATTAGGGGTACATAGGGATAACGTAGGTGGCGGCGGTTTACGGAGCGGCAGATTAGGGGTTAAAAGTGTAATGCAGGGGTCAGCGATAGCGGGGGCGGCAGATTAGGGGTTAATAAGTGTAAGGTTAGGGGTGTTTAGACTCGGGGTACATGTTAGAGTGTTAGGTGCAGACGTAGGAAGTGTTTCCCCATAGGAAACAATGGGGCTGCGTTAAGAGCTGAACGCTGCTTTTTTGCAGGTGTTAGGTTTTTTTTCAGCTCAAACTGCCCCATTGTTTCCTATGGGAGAATCGTGCACGAGCACGTTTTTGATGCCGGCCGCGTCCGTAAGCAACTCTGGTATCGAGAGTTGCATTTGCGGTAAATATGCTCTACGCTCCTTTTTTGGAGCCTAACGCAGCATTTGTTTGAACTCTCGATACCAGAGTTAAATTTATGGTGCGGCCAGAAAAAAACCCGCGGAGCGTTAACAGCCCTTTTACCGCCAAACTCCAAATCTAGGCCACTGTGTCTTTAAAATCATGGTATAAGTAAAGGTGTGTCAGACTAGCCTAACATGCAGTGAACAAGTGAGCATGCTCACGAAACATGTCTGCTTGACTATCTGACACACCTGTGTTATGTTTTTACCTGTGAGCCTGCTGGGCCTGCGTGCCTGACTATATGCTTTTACACTTGTGCCGAAATAAATGAATAGTAACTTTTAAGTTGGACTGAGTGTCTCTGTGGTGCGCCCTTACACTGGATTTCTTTACACTTGCTTTGTAAGTTGGCAGACTTACTTTTTGGGCTGCATAACAGGACAAACTGAAATTACACCCACTCTCCATTGAGCCGTTTGGAGGACTGATTACTCCACCCCCTGCAGTCATCGCATAGGGAGCGGTGAGTTGAGCGCTACACACACAGAACAACTGTGTACCTTTATAATTAAACGTACCTACAAGAATGCACATTTTGTGCATTGCTACGCACATCAGCTCAATTTAATTGTCAGCCAAGCAAGCAGTCAAAATCAACAAGTTCGAGTATTTTTTTCAAATCTAAGTGACATTACTAACTTTTTTAGTAACTCGCCACAAAGGATAGCTATTCTAGATGAAACTGTTAGAAGAAGGATACCTCATGGTTCAGCCACCAGGTGGAATTTCAAGAGTCGAACCGTCAATACAGTTTTTGAAAACAGGGAACAGTTAATTGAATGCATGGAAAAAATAGAGTCAACATCGAAAAAAGAAATAGCTATAAATCAAGCAGGGGCTATTCGGCGTATGTTACAAGACTCGGTATTTGTGTTTTGGCTTACAGTTTTTCACAATATTATGCCACATGTAGATGTGTTATACAACCAACTTCAGAAAACACAAACAGATGCGGCACTTATTAGAAAACATATTAACACTTTCCAGCAGACAATGGAAAACGAAAGGAATAGAATGGACACAGTGACCATGACGATATCAGAAACAGAGGAAACATCTAGGAAAAGGAAGAGAGAAAATATTCACATTGCTCAGACTGTGGCAGCTAAAGAGATATGCGATGTTATCACAAATCAAGTAAAAGATAGATTTTCTTTTATAACTCACTACTCGGCTGTTTCTCTCCTCCAAGCGGAAAAATTTGCGGATTACGAGAAAAATTTTCCAAATCAGCTTCTTGAACAAACATCAGCGGTTTATCACACATTACAGAAAGATCGCCTGAAAACTGAACTAGGAGTAATTTACAGAAGACCAGATTTCCGAAATATGAATGGTGCCATCAGTCTTCTACAGTTTGTAATAGAAAATAACTTGGACAGTACTTTCTCTGAGACCTACAAACTGTTGCAAATTATTTCGACTATTCCCGTGACAACTGCTGAGGCTGAGAGATGTTTCTCAACTTTAAAACGAGTTAAGACATTTCTAAGGAGCACCATGACTGAGGAAAGACTGACTGCTCTAGCCATGCTCACAATTGAAAAACAATTGATCAATGACATGCCTACATTCACCGAAAATGTTATTGATTTATTTGCCTCAAAAAAAGACAGGCGGATTGACTTAATTTACAAAAATTGTACTTGAGTTAACAACATTCTGTTTTAATCTTTACTGTTGAAGTTAATTATTAAGCACTAGTGTAATAGAAATAATCTTCTTTTGTAGAAAGTAAAATGTGGGTGTATTTATCTTCATGTTGCCAAGGCCTTTGGCTGCATTGCCTTATATCGAACACTGGGGGCTGGGGCAACAGTAATTGAAATGTGGTTGTATTTCTCTATAAAGTGGAAGGTTCTTTAAATCCAGGAATATATATGTTTTCATGAATGTACATTCAACATTCTTATTATTTTGCAGCTTTAATTAATCATTTGGTTAATATATATATGTTATTATATAATTTAACTGAGCACCATCATGTATATTTTAAGACTAGACATGGGCAGGTAGTGTAGGCTCCTCCATTTGTGCACTGTCGCACGTGAACATGGCTGTACTGAAGAGTATGCATTCATAGATTTAAGATGTCTGTGTCCACTATGAGGAACACAGTGAGCAATGCATGGTGAGGATATGGAAGACCACAGGCACAGTTCTTGTTAAGGCCAGAAGTGGCAGGGCAAGTAAAATATCAGAGAGGGCCAGAGGCAAAGGCAAAGGATGGTGAGAACGGTCAAAAACAGCCCACAGACCACCTCCAAAGACCTGTACTACTGGGAATATTGTTGAGGGTCTCATGGATTCCACTCAATATCAGCAGATACTTGAGAATAATGTTGAGGAATCAGTCACAAACTTCAGTTGAAGTTACCCCCAGGCCGGGGCTGGATATTTCATGAAGACGATGACCAAAAACACTGCTGGTTCAAATGGGTGGGGCCATTTGAGGGGCGTGACTTTCACAAAGGGGTGTGGCTTTTAAAATGGGCGTGGCTTATTAAAGGGGCGTGTTTTTCAAAAGGGGCGTGGTTTTTCAAAGGGGCGTGGCTTTCTAATAGGGGGAGGGTCTTGTGCACCCCCATCCTAAAAATTCACCAGCCGCCACTGCTGGAAGCGATCCTGAACGCTTCCAGCATTTGAAACCCCAGAGGACGTGCCAGGCACATCCTTGGTCATCAAGGGGTTAAAGGTATATAAAACCCAACATTTTTCTTTTGTGATTCAGACAGAGTATACCATTTTAAAAAATTCCTATTTACTTCTATTACCAAATTTGCTTTGTTCCCATGATATTATGTGTTGCAGAGATACTTAGGTATGCATCCGAAGCACTACATGGTAGGCAATAGTGCTGCCATCTAGTGCTTTTCAAATGGATAGCATTTTTGCAAAACTGCTGTCATAAAGTTGTCCAGAAATGGGCCTGCTCCTAAGCATATATAGCTTTTCAACAAAAGATACCAAAAGAACAGGGCTTGCTCAACTATAGGACCAAGTGGATCAAACAGTCCCAGGCAGCACTTGACATGGGGTAGCACTTCAGTGATTGTCAGGCCCAGACCACTCCTGTCCTCTGTCTCTGTGGGGGAAGTCGCAGGCTCCCAACAGCATAACCTCACCATGCACAAACACACAGAACCAGTCAGGGGTGACATTCAAGGACATTCTTACCTAACATTCTTCCCACTTATTGCGCAATTGTGCATAAGCATTGGTTGCATGCAGGTGGCCAGGGTAGTAGGTTGATATGCTAATCAGTAATGTTACTACTGTGGGGGCATCATTGCATTCTCGGACCCAGGCAGCACATTATCTTAAACTGGCCCTGCAAAAGAACAAAGAAAAATTGATAATAGAAGTAAATTAGAAAGTTGTTTAAAATTGCATGCTCTGTCTGAATCATGAAAGAAACAATTTGGGTTTCATATACCTTTAAGCAAAATTTATTGTGCTAACAGACATTTGAATATAGCAATATGGACTACTAATATATGACAAAAATTAAGTGGCTCCTGTAAGCGGTGCAAAGCTTAGCTGGAGGGAGCTTTGACCGTGGAGCACAGTGTAGGCTGAGGTTGAGAGGAAGTGGGGGAGGAGCTGCAAGGTGATAAAGCCTTGCGGCTGAGCGGGAAAGCCAGCAGTTGTTATTTGTAAAAGTTGGTGAAGCGTCTGCAGCTGTTGGCTTTCTCGCTCAGCCTGCGTCATGGCTGATGTGGAAGAATTGTTCCGGCGGCTGAAGGAGGCTGCAGAGTTAAAGGGACCTACCTGGCTATCTGAGCAGGTCCAAGCGTTGCTGGGGGCTCCGGTAGAGGCTGTGGCGGTGCAGGAGCGGTCGGTTCCCAGGAAGAGGTCCGCCAGGCAATCCAGGCCTCCATCGCGTCTCAGCCCTGAGGTCAGCAGGAGGGCGTCGTCGTCAAGAAGATCCGGTCCGGTTCCGGTTAGGAGGAGTGCGGAGGCAGCGGTATTGGCGGGTCCGGTGGGTGTGGGTCCAGCGCCGATGACGTCATCACCCGGTGTGAGCGGCAGTGATCCGGAGCGGAGGTCCGTTGCTGGCCTGGCCACTAAATCCGGAGGTAGGGGTAAGGTGGCTCACGGCCTGGCAGGGCCTGATCTGGGAGGAGAGGGGCCTTCTGGGAGGTGCCGTGATGGACAGGGTGGCTCCCTGGTTCCTGGTAGTGTGGTAGCTGTGAGCAGTGGTAGTGAGGGAGAGAAGGGACAGGCCACAACAGCATTGGTGGTTGGTGGTCCCAAGGTCAGGCAGAGTGAGTTAGGCCTGGGTTCTCTCCAGCTTAGTCCTAGGGGTCCTAGCCAGTTTAGTGGGGGTGATGAGAGTTTGGCAGTGAGGCCACAAGTGGGGGGGGCTTGTTGATCTGGAGTATGGGTCTGGGGAGGAATGTGAGGAGTTAGAGTTGGGCCCTGGGGAGGTGGACTTATTTTTAAACTCCTCTGATGAGGAGTGTGTTCCTCCCTCCCCTGGGTCCTCCAGTAGGAATGTTAGACGTTTTGGGGGGTCAGCTGAGAGGGTTTCTGTGGGTCCTAGGCCTGTGTCTGTTAACCATGCTGTGGGGGGAGGGGGTACGGCCAGGTTCAGGGAGGAGGTTGGGGTGTGTGGCTCACATGTTAGCTTTTCTCTTCCAGAGCATAGCCCATCTGAACGACGGCCGGGGCCTCAGCCTGGCCCATCTTTGAGGGAGGATGTCTTCGACGGCCTTGAGGAGGATTTCTCTGGCTTGCACGCCTCATGGACGGATTCTATTCGTTTGGAGCCTGATGACGGTCCACAGCAGGAGGTGCGGCCTGTTGGGCGTAAGGAGGTGAGGTGTGGTGTCTCGGGCGGGGTTTCAGAGCTGGCAAGGGAACAGAGTGGGGCCCGGGTGTATACGGCGGCCACTCAAGGGGGTGTAGGTGCCAGGGGTTGGCCACATAGGCCAGGAGGACGGGGAGTTGTACATAGGGAGGGGTCTAGAAGACGGCCTGTGGTGGACGTTGATTGGCCTGGTGGTGAGGGTGGGGGAGCTCCCAAGAGGGGTAGGGGAGTTGGTACGGCTCGGAGTAACAGCCGGCAAAGAGACCTTTTCCTCCCCTGGATATGTATTCACGTTCTACTGTTTTTCAGGATCAACCACGGCAGTTGGCACAACAGGGACGGCCAGCTGTCACTTCTACTGGAGGTGGTCGAGAGATTACGGGGCAATGCAGCGGCGGGCTCCAGGCAACTTTCAGCGGTCCTTCAAGCGTCAGGACTACGGAGTGCACTTCAGCAGGTGAGACAGGGTTGTTGAATGTGGGGGGGAGTGATGTTACATTGTGTGGTGTTGGGAGTGTGGATTGTGACTCAGTGACAGGGAGTGTAGTGGCGGGATTGAAAGTGTTGTTAGCTAAATTGGAAGGAGTTGGCCCTGCGCAAAGGGTTGGTGTAGAGAGGGCGTGGGTCCCTGTTGACAGGTCGGCGGGTGTACCGGTTGTGGAGAGGGTGGAGGACTGCAGTGTGGCGGTCCCTGGTGTCTCAGGGGGTGGTGTCTCGGTGGTGGCGCAGACTTCCGGGCCTATAGTGGGGTCTTCCAGGCTGGTCTTGAGGCAGGGTGAGGGAGCTGAGTTGAGGGTGGCTGATACAGCAATGTCTCGGTCGTGTCTCTGCTCAATCGGGCCGTTGGGGATGCACTTGACCTCTGAGGTGAAGGAAAAGATATATAAGAGGGATTTTATTGAATTGTTCTCTCTTCTCCCGCTTGAGCAGTCTTTCGAGATCCCGGAGGACTCTAAGAAAGACAAGGCCAAGAAGGAGGAGGAGGAGAGGAAAAAGAGATATCGGAAGTTGCCGAAAACATTTTCTAACTGGTTTCAGGCATTTTTGATATATGCTAGTGTGTTTGCGAGTAAATTTCCTGACCAGGGTGCGGCGCTTTTTTGTTATCTTGATGAGGTGTCTTCTGCTCAGCGGACGTATGGGGGTATGGCTTGGTGGTCATACGACGAGCAGTTCAGGCAGCGCTTGTCAGTTAAGCCGGAAATGCGGTGGGACGACCGTGACATGGGGTTGTGGCTAAAAATCATGACGCCTCTAAGATCTTCCCAGTCCTTTCGATCAGGAGCCGGTGGCGCCTCCATCGGGGGATCCCCTGCCACGGTCAGAAAAGGTTGTTGCTTTGCCTATAATGAAAAGTTTTGCAAGTGGGGAGCAGCGTGCAAGTTTAAACACGAGTGTTCAGGGTGTGGGGGTGCACATTCCTATGCGAAGTGTTTCCGTAAGGGTAAACCAAGCGGGGTTGGGGATGCGTCTGACAAAGGGGGCGACCCCGGTGAGACTCGCCGTGATGGAGCCTTGGCTCGCCCTGTACGCTAGGCGGAAGGGTTGTTTTGATAAGGCGGCGTTGCTCTTTCATGGTTTTCAATTTGGCTTTGTGATTCCGTCACAAGGGGGTTGTGGGGTTTTTAGGGGTAACTTAAAGTCGGCTCGTTTGTGGCCTGGGGTAGTCATTGAAAAACTAATGAAGGAGGTTGAGTTAGGTAGAATGGCGGGCCCGTTTGATCGCCCTCCTTTGGTTGATTTGCGGATATCACCTCTTGGGGTGGTTCCTAAGAAGGAGCCTGGTAAATTCAGGCTCATTCATCATCCCCCAAAGGGGGATCTGTTAATGATGGCATTCCTCAGGAGTTGTCGTCTGTTAAGTATGCGTTGTTTGATCAAGCGGTTAACCTAGTCAGGGATGCTGGTGCCGCTGCTTTACTGGCTAAAGTAGACATTGAGGCAGCTTTCAGACTGCTACCTGTGCACCCGACTTCGCAGCATCTGTTGGGTTGTTGCGTGGATGGTGCCTACTATGTGGATTTGTGTTTGCCCATGGGGTGCTCCATATCCTGCTCGCTGTTTGAGCAGTTTAGCACTTTTCTGGAGTGGGTTGTTTCTGAACGGGCGGGCCTTTCGTCATTGGTGCATTATCTTGACGATTTTTTGTTTGTGGGTCCGGCGGGTTCAGAGGATTGTATACTCTTGCGGGATGTCTGTTATCAGGTTGCGGCCGATTTTGGTGTGCCCATTGCGTTTGAAAAGTCTGAGGGGCCGGTGACATCCCTTGAATTTTTGGGCATTACCATTGACTCGGTAGCCATGGAATGTAGATTGCCTAGGGATAAGGTTTCTGATTTGGTGGAGGTCATTGACCTTCGTTGTTATTGAAGAAGGTTACGCTTCGAGAGGTGCAATCCCTGGTGGGAAAGCTGAATTTCGCGTGTTGAATTATTCCTATGGGGAGGGTTTTCTGTAGGAGATTATCTTTAGCTACGGCTGGTGTGAATAAGCCGCATCATTTTGTTCGGCTTTCCAGGGAGCTTAAGGATGATTTGAGGGTCTGGAGACAATTTCTGTTAGGTTTTAATGGCTCAGCGTTAATTCAGGCAGTGAGGGTCTCTAATGAGGAGCTGGGTTTGGTGACGGATTCGGCCGGTGGTTGTGGTTTCGGTGCTTATTTCCTGGGCAGATGGTGTGCAGCTCGGTGGCCCGAGGAATGGTTTTCCTTGGGTCTGGTGAAGAATTTGGTGTTTCTGGAGTTGTTCCCTATTGTGGTTGCCCTGTTTGTCTGGGAGGGAGAGTTGAGGAATCGGGCCGTTGTTTTTTCTTCAGACAATATGGGAGTTGTGTACGCCTTGAATACACTGACGGCTACGTCTTTGCCTGTGTTGAGATTGTTGCGTTTGCTTGTCCTGAAATGTTTGCGAATGAATGTTTGCCTGAAGGCAAAAACATATTCCTGGTGTCTATAATTCAATAGCAGACTCCCTCTCTCTGTTTCAGTGGCAGCGTTTCCGGGAATTGGTACCACATGCAGACGAGGAGGGCTGCCCGTGTCCGAGTTTCTTGTGGCGACTTGGGGTGGAGGACTGGCTGGACTGGTGAAGAACTCATTGGCACCAGGTACTTGGGCAGCTTATTCAAGAGTGTGGTTGGAGTGGGAGAATAGGTTGTTGTCCCAGGGTTTACGTGAAGGGGAGGTTGATGGTACTGGTGCGTTGCTTGACTGGATGTGGGAATGGGGTGTTTCTCAGTTGTCACATTCCGCTATGGACAGGCGTTTGGCGGCATTGGCTTTCCGCTTCAAACTCTTGGGTTTGGGAGATATTACCAAAGGTTTTTGTGTTCGTCAGGTGCTGAAGGGCTTGAAGAAAGGGTTGGGTGGTCCCTTCCCTGACCATAGGCGACCTATTACTTTTTCGCTGTTGCAGCAGGTGTATATGGTGTTACCTTTGGTGTGTTTGTCTGATTTCGAGGTGTGTTTGTTTAGGGTGGCGTTTGTTCTGGCTTTCTTTGGAGCCTTTCGTATTTCGGAGTTGGTTAGTAAGAATTTGGTTTCTATGGGGGGTTTGGCTTTTTCGAATGTGGCTTTGTTTGATTACAAGGTGGAGATATTTTTGAGGAGGAGTAAGACTGACCAGCTGGGTAAAGGCAGAACGGTGGTCCTTTTTCCTAGTGGTCTGGAAGTGTGTCCTTGGCGATGTTTGTTTGAGTATTTTCAGGTACGTCCGGTTATGGGGGGTTCGTTGTTGGTTCACGTTGATGGTAGGCTGTTGTCGCAATTCCAATTTCGGGCGGTTCTTAACAAATCATTGTGCAGGTTGGGTTTTAATATCAGAGATTTTGGGTCACATTCCTTCCGCATAGGGGCGGCAACTGAGGCTTCGTTGAGGGGTTTATCGGATTCAGTGGTTAAAGGCATTGGCCGGTGGTGTTCCGGCCACTATCGCCGGTATGTTCGCCCTGATTTAGTAGTTTAGGCTGGTGGTGTTGTTATTCTCTTCTTTGTGTTTTAGGTGTCGACCGTTTGTGGCTTGTCGGCCATTCTTTCATTTATTGGGCTCGAAGAGCGGCTGCAGCCAAAGTGGATGGATTGCAGTTGGGTATCCCTAAGTCGAGATGTGAGGTCAAATGGTTTGGTGTCAGGGGGCTACGTTGGGACAGGTTGTTGCCGCTAGTGGTGGATTATAGCAGACGCTACCAGCATCCAACGGTGTTGTTGATCCACGCGGGGGGCAATGATCTTGGTTTTCTGCCTCAGAGGGAATTAGTGAGAAGCATGAAGAGGGACATTGGAAGGCTTGTGGATTTATTCCCTAAGATGAGAATTGTATGGTCGGACATTTTACCTAGGATGGTTTGGAGGGCGGCATGGGACCCAGTGCGCCTTGATAAAAGCAGGCGCAAAGTTAATAAGTTGATGGGGTCATTTGTCAGGAGACTTGGGGGCTTGGTGGTTCATCATCCAGACTTAGCTGAGGTTGGTCAGGGCGAATTTTATTTGCCTGATGGAGTGCATCTTAATGATTTTGGGCTGCAGTTGTTCTTGCTCGATTTTAAAGAGGTGGTTGGTTCTTTGGTGGGGTTGGCGGGACTGGGCTGAAGGTGTCAGGCCAGTCGGTGGCGGGGGTGCTAGCCCTTACATTTACAGTAATTTATGGCCAAATTGTTCGTGTGGTATTTGCATCCCTTTGGGGGTTATTCAAGATGGGGTCTCTAAGGGCAAGGGGTTCTTTAGAGACTTATGTTGATTATTGATAACGGGCTCAATCAAGTTGCACGGTTGGGTCCAGTGGATGGAGTGACGGCCAGATAAATATATATTTAGGTCTAGCACCGCTGTTATGTGTAATGTGTTTACAATTTATTTGCACTGTTATTTATTGAGTTATTAAAGTTTTATATGGTTATTTATTAATAAAGGAGCTGCGGCCAATTTATACCAATGCTAAGTCTGTTGTTTTATTTATGTGTAATTTTATTTAAGAGTATGTCATTGTAATATTTGTGTTAGGAGCCGTAAATTAGCGACATAAAAGGTCAAGTGGCTCCTGTAAGCGGTGCAAAGCTTAGCTGGAGGGAGCTTTGACCGCGGAGCACAGTGTAGGCTGAGGTTGAGAGGAAGTGGGGGAGGAGCTGCAAGGTGATAAAGCCTTGCGGCTGAGCGGGAAAGCCAGCAGTTGTTATTTGTAAAAGTTAGGTGAAGCGTCTCCCTCCCGCCCGTCCCTGTTTTTTCTGTTTGATGGGATTGTTTTTTCTTGTGTGATTGTCGCAGTTGGTAGGCGGGGGTGCTAGCCCTTACATTTACAGTAATTTATGGCCAAATTGTTCGTGTGGTATTTGCATCCCTTTGGGGGTTATTCAAGATGGGGTCTCTAAGGGCAAGGGGTTCTTTAGAGACTTATGTTGATTATTGATAACGGGCTCAATCAAGTTGCACGGTTGGGTCCAGTGGATGGAGTGACGGCCAGATAAATATATATTTAGGTCTAGCACCGCTGTTATGTGTAATGTGTTTACAATTTATTTGCACTGTTATTTATTGAGTTATTAAAGTTTTATATGGTTATTTATTAATAAAGGAGCTGCGGCCAATTTATACCAATGCTAAGTCTGTTGTTTTATTTATGTGTAATTTTATTTAAGAGTATGTCATTGTAATATTTGTGTTAGGAGCCGTAAATTAGCGACATAAAAGGTCAAGTGGCTCCTGTAAGCGGTGCAAAGCTTAGCTGGAGGGAGCTTTGACCGCGGAGCACAGTGTAGGCTGAGGTTGAGAGGAAGTGGGGGAGGAGCTGCAAGGTGATAAAGCCTTGCGGCTGAGCGGGAAAGCCAGCAGTTGTTATTTGTAAAAGTTGGTGAAGCGTCTCCCTCCCGCCCGTCCCTGTTTTTTCTGTTTGATGGGATTGTTTTTTCTTGTGTGATTGTCGCAGTTGGTAGGCGGGGGTGCTAGCCCTTACATTTACAGTAATTTATGGCCAAATTGTTCGTGTGGTATTTGCATCCCTTTGGGGGTTATTCAAGATGGGGTCTCTAAGGGCAAGGGGTTCTTTAGAGACTTATGTTGATTATTGATAACGGGCTCAATCAAGTTGCACGGTTGGGTCCAGTGGATGGAGTGACGGCCAGATAAATATATATTTAGGTCTAGCACCGCTGTTATGTGTAATGTGTTTACAATTTATTTGCACTGTTATTTATTGAGTTATTAAAGTTTTATATGGTTATTTATTAATAAAGGAGCTGCGGCCAATTTATACCAATGCTAAGTCTGTTGTTTTATTTATGTGTAATTTTATTTAAGAGTATGTCATTGTAATATTTGTGTTAGGAGCCGTAAATTAGCGACATAAAAGGTCAAAGCTCACACACTACAGGAGGGTGATGGCCACATATTCCCACTTACAATTGACGTTTGCAGTCAACATCAGTGAGATAAAGTCTGCCACAGACAAGCAAAAACAATTTATTGGACTCGTAAATTACACAAAACAGTGGCAATTATTGATTGTATTCTTTCTAATCTATGAATCAATTTATACTCTAATTGCCATAATTTTTTGTCCTTATCCCCACCTATGATTAGAGGTGGGGCATAATCTATGATTATAGTCCTCAGTTGTGATACAGAATATCCTTTTCACAGAAATGGCGTGCCATTGGTTGTTCTGAAGCACCTTCCTGTATGGCTATACAGATGGCAGTGAGCAGCCATTCTGATTCTTAAAGTTTCAATGGTTTTTCCCATATAATAAAGTCTGCTTAAACAGATAACCAGATAAAATAAAATCTGTAGTTGTGCATTTTACATGATGTTTGATCCAATATTTCTTAGGTGGGTGATGGAAATATTTTCTAGGCAATAAACTGTTACAGGTTGTGCAACTTGCACAATGATAACAACCTGTTTAAGGCTCTGGTAATCATGTATGTTTTCTTGGTATAAGCTGGAAGATTGCTTGTGCTTAAAGGGACAGTACACTGTAAAATTGTTTTTATATGAATGTATTTTTAATGACTTGTTATACCAACTGCAGAGTATAAAATTTATGAGAAATTGCATTTTCTGGTTTATTTGTGTATATGAAGTAGCTGGTTTTGTGCTTTTAAACCACAGCCTATTACAATGGGTTGAGCTTCAGGTAATATCAGATCTCATTATGTTATCACTTTTATATACACAGACTTGCTTCCTTATCTTATATTTGTCTAGAAAGCCAAAGCTCAATACTTGGAGAGAACAATGGAAAATTATGATTTTATTACTTAACTATCATGCCCCCCACTGAGAGTGTAATCTCTTCTGCTGGCTGTGTTTACTTAGGCTATTCAATAGAATATACTCCAGTATAGAAACTTTCAGTATAGGTTGGGAAACCATAGGCTAAATCAGCTATTTCAAATGCCAAATTTTGGGTAAATGAGCTACTTGTAAACAATTTAAAACACTCCAGCAGGTAAAATAAATAATTGAGAACAATTTAAAGGGGAGAAAAATGTTGGATGAACTGTCCCTTTAAGTTTATCTCAAACTGAGGTCCCTACAGAACCCAATTCATGGTACGTCATAATCTTGGAATGGTAATGTTGGATCTAATTGTAAAATGTGCCAATTTTTCTTCAAGATGTCATGTAGACCTAATTTATCTAGACAAAATGTACAGTAAGGTTGAATTGGTAGTTTTGTCATTTATCTGTCTATTATTATGTTTTTGACATAACAGAGCATATTACTACTGTCCCCACGTGTATATACACATACAATATATAGATATAGATACAGGGAGTGCAGAATTATTAGGCAAGTTGTATTTTTGAGGATTAATTTTATTATTGAACAACAACCATGTTCTCCATGAACCCAAAAAACTCATTAATATCAAAGCTGAATAGTTTTGGAAGTAGTTTTTAGTTTGTTTTTAGTTATAGCTATTTTAGGGGGATATCTGTGTGTGCAGGTGACTATTACTGTGCATAATTATTAGGCAACTTAACAAAAAACAAATATATACCCATTTCAATTATTTATTTTTACCAGTGAAACCAATGTAACATCTCAACATTCACAAATATACATTTCTGACATTCAAAAACAAAACAAAAACAAATCAGTGACCAATATAGCCACCTTTCTTTGCAAGGACACTCAAAAGCCTGCCATCCATGGATTCTGTCAGTGTTTTGATCTGTTTACCATCAACATTGCGTGCAGCAGCAACCACAGCCTCCCAGACACTGTTCAGAGAGGTGTACTGTTTTCCCTCCTTGTAAATCTCACATTTGATGATGGACCACAGGTTCTCAATGGAGTTCAGATCAGGTGAACAAGGAGTCCATGTCATTAGATTTTCTTCTTTTATACCCTTTCTTGCCAGCCACGCTGTGGAGTACTTGGACGCGTGTGATGGAGCATTGTCCTGCATGAAAATCATGTTTTTCTTGAAGGATGCAGACTTCTTCCTGTACCACTGCTTGAAGAAGGTGTCTTCCAGAAACTGGCAGTAGGACTGGGAGTTGAGCTTGACTCCATCCTCAACCCAAAAAGGCCCCACAAGCTCATCTTTGATGATACCAGCCCAAGCCAGTACTCCACCTCCACCTTGCTGGCGTCTGAGTCGGACTGGAGCTCTCTGCCCTTTACCAATCCAACCACGGGCCCATCCATCTGGCCCATCAAGACTCACTCTCATTTCATCAGTCCATAAAACCTTAGAAAAATCAGTCTTGAGATATTTCTTGGCCCAGTCTTGACGTTTCAGCTTGTGTGCCTTGTTCAGTGGTGGTCGTCTTTCAGCCTTTCTTACCTTGGCCATGTCTCTGAGTATTGCACACCTTGTGCTTTTGGGCACTCAAGTGATGTTGCAGCTCTGAAATATGGCCAAACTGGTGGCAAGTGGCATCTTGGCAGCTGCACGCTTGACTTTTCTCAGTTCATGGGCAGTTATTTTGCGCCTTGGTTTTTCCACACGCTTCTTGCGACCCTGTTGACTATTTTGAATGAAACGCTTGATTGTTCGATGATCACGCTTCAGAAGCTTTGCAATTTTAAGAGTGCTGCATCCCTCTGCAAGATATCTCACTATTTTTTACTTTTCTGAGCCTGTCAAGTCCTTCTTTTGACCCATTTTGCCAAAGGAAAGGAAGTTGCCTAATAATTATGCACACCTGATATAGGGTGTTGATGTCATTAGACCACACCCCTTCTCATTACAGAGATGCACATCACCTAATATGCTTAATTGGTAGTAGGCTTTCAAGCCTATACAGCTTGGAGTAAGACAACATGCATAAAGAGGATGATGTGGTCAAAATACTCATTTGCCTAATAATTCTGCACTCCCTGTATATATATATATTTTACTCTCAGATTTTTCGTCTGAAGAGTAGATCATTTCTGATAGTCAGAAGTTTAAAAGGGACATTGCTCACTAGATTTTCCTTTGCATAAATGTTTTGTAGATGATCCATTTATATAGCTTATCTTGGAGTGTTTTTGTAACAATGTATAGTTTTGTTTATTTTTTAAAACATTGTGCTGATTTTCAGGCTCCTAACCAAGCCCCAAAGTATCACATGTAGACTGAAGTCTACAGATTCCTGCTTGCTCCTGTTTATGTAATCTGTCTTTTCATATGCAGGGGAGGAGGGTAGTGTTTGCTCTTCCTGCATTCCCAGCCCCTTTCAATGGGTGTCCCAGTCTAACCTCATCAACAGTGCTAAACTGGGAGCTTCTAAGTAAGTTTTTAAAATGTTTTATATTGGATTTTTAGATCAGTATCTGTGCATATTCTTCTTTATAGTAGTGTCAATTACATGTAGTTATATGAAAATAGGTGTATAGTTTAATATTGATCAAGTTTCTGAGTTGACTGTATTATGTTCAATATTGTACATTTTTGTTAATTGATGAGAAAGGTTTTAAGCATTTTAGGTCTCTGATGCTCTAAATTAGTTGAAGAAAAATCTATCAATTTGATTTGATTTACTCTACTTTTCATAAACCTCTAAATGTATTCACTGGTCCTGAGGCCATTTCGGAAATTTATTTCCTTGGAATAGGCCATATCAGAATTTTAATGTACTCATATTTTTCTAAGTTTTCATAGCATGTTTCCTTTATCAGTCTCTTTGTAGAGCTTTGAGAACCTTTTCCAAGGTGGACGTGGCTATTGCCACTTAAGCCAAATGCTTTACTATTCTCCCTTAGGAAAGTTCATTTTTCAGAACCATATGGATAAGAAATTGGTTTCTTTCATTGAAAAGGATTTGTTTTTCAAGAAGCGGGTTTCCTGTTTTCAACAGCTTTGACTTCGGTGTTGTTTTCTCAATCTATTCAGTTTGGTGTGGATAGTCATTTTTCATATTAATACTAAAATATGACCGAATTTTGCAGTCCACCCAGAAGAAGAAATCTGTGCCTTAGTTCATGGTCTGCAAACATGGTCCTTATGGTAGATTTATATTTTTGCCTTATTCTGGGTAAGGTTTTATTTGACATCAAGACATGAAGTCTAAAAGAACATTTTGATTTAATAGCCATTTTTGTTGTTTAGTCAATCTAGAAACCTAAATCTTCCTCCCTTTTCACAAAGTTTAGATTTTTCCAAGGCTGCCTAGAAGTCTAGTGTTGTTTGGAATAAGACCAAACAGTCTGCTTTCTCTTACATTTTTTTTTTTTTGAAACCCCAAACCAGATTTCTATTCTGCTAGAGAGTAGATAACAACCTTTTCAAAAGGCTTAGTCGCAGTATGTCTAGAATCTCTGGATTCTATTACTATTTGCTTTAGTTAGAGAATGGGTACAGACAGGAGTCCCTTTTTGGTTTCAACCAGATCTCAGCCTGGAACCTAGGAGGTGATAGTTCCAGTTCCAGTTTTTTGTAAAAAGATCAAGGATTTTATTCCAATTTCTCTTTGTTTCCAAGAAGGAGGGAACTTTGAGGCCTATTCTAATATTGGAACCTTAATAAGGTTTCAGTCCTATTCTGTATTTTGGAACCTTAATTTGAGATCCTATTTGAAAGTTGGAATCTGTTTCGGCCCATTTTACCCTAGTTCTTCAGAGTTCATTTATGTTGACAATAGATTTAAGGGATTCTTTATATGGAAAGTATTTTGGAGAATCAATTTTTTAGGATGTTTTTTCTTTGTTTTATTCTGAGAAATCTTAGAGACTCTGGGTCCTATCTATCAAGCTCCGAATGGAGCGTGATGCCTCGTGTTTCTGGCGAGCCTGCAGGCTCGCCAGAAACAGCAGTTATGAAGCAGCGGTCACAAAGACCGCTGCTCCATAACCTGTCCGCCTGCTCTGAGCAGGCGGACAGACATCGCCGGAAATCAACCCGATCAAGTACGATCGGGTTGATTGACACCCCCCTGCTGGCGGCAATGCTGGCCGCGAGTCAGCGGCGGGCTGCTGGTGCAATGCTGAATACGGCGAGCGTATTGCTCGCCGTATTCAGCAAGGTCTGGCGGACCTGATCCTCACTGTCGGATCAGGTCCGCCAGACTTTCATAAATAGGGGCCTATACCATGTCTCTTCTTTAATGGCTCAATTCAGATTCCAAGTTACTTTTTTCTCTTCAGTTATTTGTATGGAAGTTTCGGGTGAATGCTTTTACTATTAGAAATGTTTACCTTGACATGTTCTATATTTATAATTTCTGTTTACTCTTCCCATAGTGTATGGATTACAATCTGTTTTCCTTACTAAATCATTTTGGACTCCACTATGAGACAGTCCTTGTCCAGTATTTGAAGGCATTCTTTATTCATCCCTCTTGGACAATAATTCTATGGATTCCAGTCTCTCAAGATAAGGTACAGTCTGGGAGTTCAGGAGAGTGAGGAGTTTTCTCAGGAGGTAAGGTCACCGATATATATTTTTGATCTTCATGCAATCTTCTTGGCTCTAGAGACTTAGTTAGTTTTTTAATAAGACCATTATCTCTGTCAGACAAGATCTCTACTGTGGTATATGTTGACCTTCAAATCAAGTTCTAGTTCCTTAGCAATGAAGGCAGTAACTTAGATATGATTTAAGCTGATTACTGTACTTTTTCTGCCATTCACATCCCAGGACTGAACATTTAGTAGATGGATTGCTTTAGTCTACAATCTCTTCATCTGAGGAAGCATTTGGCTTCATGAGGTTTTCCTACCTTCTCTTGGTTTTGTTTAGAATCATAGTTAAAATCAAGCTCTGTCACTTCTTAGTAATTATGGATGTTCAAGCTTAAAGAGGCACTAAAATCAAAATAAAGTTTCATCAGATAGAGCATGCAGTTTTAAGACACTTTCCAATTTACTTCCATTATCAAATTTTGCAGGCAGTCTTTTTATATGCACACTTTCTACAGCACCAGCTCCTACTGACAATCTGCACAAGCTCACAGGGTATACTCATACTAGTCTATGATTGGCTGATGTCTGTCACATGATACAAGGGGGCGGAAAATAGGATAAAAAATAAATTTGCAACAAAAAAATTCAACTATGTATTTGAAATTCAGGGTGTTATTGCATTGTCTTTTTATTATGTTCTTGGTAATTATGCAATTCTACTGTATTTAGTGGTCCTTTAACCACACAGATTAATAGATAGACCTAATTTGGATGGTCTTTTTTTTACTGCATCATTATTTTTATTTTTCTATGTTCTCTTTCTTCCATCTCAATCCTGCTCATTTAATAGCTTTTAATATGTTCATAAACTAAGCTTTTGAATAAGATAGTGGGGACTTTTATTCAGGCAAGACAGCCTGTAGCGAACACAATTTCACAAGATTGGTCATTTTTCTCTTTCCCAGTGTGAGAAACGGGTTTTGTTTTTTTTGTTTTTTTTGTTTTTTGTAAGTATTTTTTTATTCTTTTCTGGGTTTCTTATGAAATAATTTAGTCAAGAGTTTGTCTACAAGTTCCTTGTAAGGTCTCCGACATTCATAGCTTTGTTCTACATCAAACAAGGTACTTCCTCTTCCTGAGTTCATTTATTGCTTGTAACAGTTTTACATTCTCCTTTTTTAACTTATGAATGGATTAAACATCCAGCTTCTATTTAACAAGTTTTATTTCTTTTACAATATTTGTGCCAGCACAGTGTCTGAATTACTTGCTCATTTTTCTGAGACCCCTTATATTACTTTCTATTAGGATAATGTATTTTCTTTGAATGTATTCTGTCAGTACATTATAGTTCTTTTCTTTGTCCTATATCAAATTTTAAAGAAGGTTTAAAGTTTATTCACATCCTACTTATTTTTAAACATCGCTGCTATTATGAAAACATATAATTATATATATATATATATATATATATATATATATATATATATATATATATATATACGTATATAAATAAAATATACTGTATATATATAATATTATTTTATAGTGTCTCTAGTGTACAAAATGATTTACACTTAGGTTAAAAAAGAAAAGCATTCATAGAGGAACCGTTATCAAGCTGCAATTGCAGCTTTTGAGGATTTACAATGCAGAACAGCAAATTTAAGAAGCAAAACTGCTTCTTTTACCTCTTCGCCACTTCAGAAGCAGCAAGATCAATCGCCCCAACACTCGCTTGTTCGGGTTGGTTAACATCCTCTGCTCTTGCTCAGTTGGTTGTATCGCAAGTGGTGATTGTAGGTGGTCAGGTCCTCTACTTAGGAACTTGTGCACCTGCAATCATGCAATGTTCTTGTTTTGCCAACTTCAAGCTTAAAGGGACAGTATACACTCATTTTCATATAACTGCATGTAATAGACACTACTATAAAGAATAATATGCACAGATACTGATATAAAAATCCAGTATAAAACTGTTTAAAAACTTACTTAGAAGCTGTCAGTTTGGCTCTGTTGAAAAGGTAGCTGGAAAGCCCACTGCAAGTGGCAAATAAGACACTCCCCCCTCCCCCTTCTTTTGCATATGAAAAGACCCTTTACACAAACAGGAGCAAGCTGGAGTAGGTAGCTGAGCGTATTCACATAAAACTTTGGGGCTTGGTTAGGAGTCTGAAAATCAGAGTAATGTTATTTAAAAATAAGCAAAACTATAAATTAATTTAAAAAAAAAAACTTTATGGGCGATATAAATAGATCATCTACAAAACATTTATGCAAAGAAAAAATGAGTGTATAATGTACCTTTAAATCTAGAGTCTCCTTAAAAATGGAATGTTTTGATCTCTTCTCATAGCTGTTAGCTACTACCTAATAGCACCATCTAGTGGCTTAAAGGGACATGAAACAAACAAAAAAATTATTTCATGATTTAGATAGAGAATACCATTTTAAACAACTTTCCAATTTACTTCTATTATTTAATTTGCTTCCATCTCTTGTTATCATTTGCTGAAAGGTTTATCTAGGCAAGTTCATGAGCAGCAGAGAACCTAGGTCCTAGCTGTTGATTGGTGGCTGCATATATATATTGATTGTGATTGGCTTATCCATGAGTTCAGTTAGAAACCATTAGTGCATTGCTGCACCTTCAACAAATGATACCAAGAGAATGAAACATTTGATAATAGAATTAAATTAGAAAGTTGTTTAAAATTATATTCTCTATCTGAATCATGAAAGAAAAATTTTGGGTTTCATGTCCCTTTAATGTGAATATAATTACAATTTTTTTTAATAATTGATACTGCATTTAAAGTGACAGTGTAATCCATTTTTCTCCCATTTAGGGCTAGATTACGGGTGAAGCACTATAGTTTTTTACTCTCTAATTCATATGACGGGCTATTTAAATTACTGCAAATTCGTTTACACAAACTAGTGGTAATTGCGCTCCCCCTATTTTCTATGGGCTGCGTTGAGCAGCAATTTCAAGTTGAAAGTAAATGCGATCGCTCAAACACAAACAAATTTAACAGCGTCCAAACCTTTTATGTGATCTGAAAGTTTGCATAAAGAGTTTGGCCATAGGAAACAGTTTCACTAAATTACTTTATTAACCCCTAAACCACCACACCCCCACATTGCAAACTACCCCTCTACAATAGTAACCCCTAAACCACCACAAACCCACATTGCAAAGTACCTGCTACACTAATAACCCCTAAACCATCACAACCCCACATTGCAAATTACCGCTAGACTATTAACCGCTAAACCGTTACACCCACACATCGCAAAATGCCTCTCCACACTATTAACCCCTAAACCATCACGACTCTCATCACAAAATACCCCATTTGCTCTTTTGCTGCAAAATTAAAACCACTTTTCTAAAAAAAAAAAAAAAAAATACTATTACTATAACCCAAAGATTGTATTCACTAAAGTTGAATCCGGCTCCTACGTGGCGATGACGACCCATCTTTATCCCAGCTTCATCCAGGCGGACATATTCTATCTTCATCCATCATCTTATCTTCGGATCTTCCATCTCCGACATTCTCTTCATGCGGTCACTCATCGCATACTGAAAATTTAATAAAATGTACCCCTTTGTATAGGGGCACCCTTGCATTCCTAATGGCTGATTTTCATTTTTAAATTCAAATCAGCCAATAGAATGAAAGCTTTTTCTATTGGATGATTTGAATTTGAAAATGAAAATCAGCTAATAGGAATGCAAGGGTACTCCTATATTAAAGGGACATGAAAGTCAAAATAAACTTTCATTATTCAGAAAGAGCACACAATTTTAAGACACTTTCCAATTTACTTACATTATCATATTTTGCACAGTCTTTTTATATACACACTTTCCGGGGGAACATGCTCCTACTTAGCATGTGCTCAAGCTTACAGGGTATATGTATACTAGCCCGTGATTGGCTGATGTCTGCCACATGATACAGGGGGTTGGAAAATTGGAGAAAAAATAAATTTGCCAGAAAAAAAATACTGCCTATTTGAAATTCAGAGTAAGTGTTATTGCATTGTCTTTTTATTATGTACTTGCTAGTTATGCAATTCTACTGCATTGAGTGGTCCTTTAAGGGGGTACCTTGCATTCAAAATTCAGTTTGTGGCGGGTGACCGAATTAAGAGGATGGAAGATCCAAAGATAAGAAGAAAAGAAGATGGATAAAGATAGAAGACTGCTGCCGGGATGTAGATGGACTGCTGCCACCACGTAGGAGCCAAATTCAACTTTGGTGAGTAGAATATCTGGGGTTTAGTGATAAGATTCTTTTAGGTGTTTTTTTTTTTGTTTTTTGGGCAGCAAAAAAACTAAATGTCCTTCTAAGGGCAATACCCAACCAAATGCCCTTTTTAGGGCAATTTTTAGAGTAGTAGTGGGGCTTTAGTTTTAGAATAGGCATAACTGTTTTTTTATGTTTATGGTTAATTTATTTGTTTTTTATTCTGTAATGGTACCTTTTTTCGTGTAATATTAGGGGGTTTCAGGTAAGGTTAGGTATTTTTTGGGTAACTTAGTAGGTGTTAGATTAGGGGGGTTAGCTGGTTAGGAGGTTTAGATGTTAGTGCTTTTTGAGAGCGTACACGGTTGATTTCATCTGTGTATCTGTTTAGTGTTTTAAGTTAAACTCATTCCACTTAAAGGACCACTATAGTGATAAAATTATATCTTGTAATTGATTAGAGCACGTCGTTTTATCACTAGCAATGCTACAAAGCTTTGTTTTTAACCCCAGCAAAGGTGCCACAGAGCACTGCTGGTCCCAAGCCAGAACCAGTTGCTGATCTATTCAGCAGCACTAGTCGCACAGTTGCTCCAATTAACCTCTAAAAGTTGAATCACAGCCTTACATTTTGTGATTACAGAGTATTACTTTTCACTTATTGTGCACATTTTTTTCTTGGAGGGGAGGGTGTCCTCTGCTTTACTAAATGTGAATTCTTCAGGACCTGAAGAATTCACATTTAGATTCTAAAGTGTGTCACAAGGAAAGTGTATAGCACTGCAAAAAGATGTCATGTAGACGTGCCCGACGTGACAGATATAGGGCCACAGTGACATATCACAAAATGCCAAAGTAAAATGTGTCAGGTGTTATATACCCAGGCGTGCCACAGTGAAATACGTCTGATAAACTGTCTATGGTTAGATGCAGGAATGTGGTACCATGAATATAACTTCCCTGATCATGGGCAATATTACAAATGGTGCTCAATTTAGCACTTTTGCTCGCGCGCAAACACCAACAGAGGGGAACACTTAGGAACAGATTTAACAAGCAGCGGATGCTGCAATCTACCCCCATAGTTTCCAGATCGCTGGAAACAATACTTAAGAAGCAGCGTTCATAAGACCGCTGCTCCTTAACTTATCCGCCACCTCTGAGGCGGCAGATAGCAATCATCCCGATCGGGATAATTGACACCCCCTGCTAGCAGCCAATTGGCCGCGAATCTGCGGGGGGAGGCATTTCACTAGGAATGCTTCTGCAATGTTAAATGCAGAGAGCATATGCTGTCTGCATATAGTGATGTCGGACGTACATGACCTGCTACAGCGGATCATGTCCGTCATTTAGTAAATCAGTCCCATAGAGCGTGCGGTTTAGCACGAGTATTACAAGTTTAAAGTAAAATGTTTATGGGCAAGTGAAAGCTGACGTGCGCTACCTTGAGGACTTTGGATATCACAACCTCGCTAACTTCTTCTCCCCATAGACTTCAATGGAGAGCACAAACTGGACAAAAAACGGTTGTGTTCTCTCTATCTTTTTTCCTATTTAAAAATACATAGAACATTTTCCCCTATGTGATGAACATTGGAATGTAAAATATTTACAGTACATACAATGTAAAACGCATTATTAAATCTTAAATTAAAATGTTTTTTCATGTTTTCAGGTATTTGAGTAGAAAGGGTTCCAAAGTATATTTACTTATTATCAAGTTATTATTATCAGGTATTTTTAGAGTGCCAACAGATTCCGCAGCGCTATGAACATAGGTGGTATACAAAATAACATTTACAGGGGTAAAGTGGGTACAGGGCCCTGTCGAGAGTTGCACTGTTGTACTTGGCTCTTATGAATGTGAACTACAAACAGCTGGGATCGTAGGCTTACATGCTATGGGGTTAAAGGGGAGAGGAGAGAGAGTAGGAGATCATGAGCGGAGTGAAGTGGATAGAAGGAAGAGTATCTGGAGACAAGTTTCTTTCATGTAATTGGCAAGAGTCCATGAGCTAGTGACATATGAGATATACAATCCTACCAGGAGGGGCAAAGTTTCCCAAACCTCAAAATGCCTATAAATACACCCCTCACCACACCCACAATTCAGTTTTACAAACTTTGCCTCCTATGGAGGTGGTGAAGTAAGTTTGTGCTAAGATTTCTACGTTGATATGCGCTTTTCAGCATTGTTGAACCCCGATTCCTCTCAGAGTACAGCGAATGTCAGAGGGACATGAAGGGAGTATCACCTATTGAATACGATGATTTATCTAACGGGGGTCTTTTTCATGGGTTCTCTGTTATCGGTCGTAGAGATTCATCTCCTACCTCCCTTTTCAGATCGACGATATACTCTCAAATTTACCATTACCTCTACTAAAGAACTGTTTTAGTACTGGTTTGGCTATCTGCTATATGTGGATGGGTGTCTTTTGGTAAGTATGTTTTCATTTACTTAAGACACTCTCAGCTATGGTTTGGCACTTTATGCAAATTATATAAAGTTCTAAATAAATGTATTGTACTTATATTTGCCATGAGTCAGGTTCATGTATTTCCTTCTGCAGACTGTCAGTTTCATATTTGGGAATATAAACACTTTAAGAAATTTATTTCTTACCTGGGGTTTAGTCTTTTTCAATTTGACTACTTTTTGCATTTGCGGGTATTAGGCCCGCCGGTGCATCAAATGTTAGACTTTATTGCGTCATTTTTGGCGCGAACTTTTTTGGCACGGAAAGATACGTTTTTGACGCAACTTCGTCATTTCCGGCGTCATACGTGACGCCGAGACCTTTCACACGGCGGCATCATTAGTAACGCAAGTGTGTCATTTCCGGTCATTTTTGGCGCCAAAAAAGTTACGTTGTGCGTCATACTTGGCGCCAATTTTTCTTCATAATTTCAATACCCCACTGTTGTTCGCCTCCTGCTTTCTTTTCTATCAAGAGGCCTTTGCTTTTGCATTTTTTCCCATTCCTGAAACTGTCATTTAAGGAAATAGATAATTTTGCTTTATATGTTGTTTTTTCTCTTACATTGAGCAAGATGTCCCAATCTGATCCTGCCTCTGAAGTTTCTGCTGGAACATTGCTGCCTGACATCGGTTCTACCAAAGCTAAGTGCATTTGTTGTAAAATTGTAGAAATTATTGCACCGAATGTCATTTGTAATAGTTGTCATGATAAACTTGTACATGCAGATAGTATTTCTATCAGTAATAGTACATTGCCAGTTGCAGTTCCTTCAACTTCTAATGTGCATGATATACCTGTAAATTTTTCAAGAATTTGTTTCTGATTCTATTATGAAGGCTTTGTCTGCATTTCCACCTTCTATTAAACGTAAAAGGTCTTTTAAAACTTCTCATTTAGCTGATGAAATTTCAAATGACGAACAACATAATAATTCATCCTCTTCTGATGAGGATCTATCTGAAACAGAAGATCCTTCCTCAGATATTGACACTGACAAATCTACTTATTTATTTAAAATAGAGTATATGCGTTCTTTATTAAAAGAAGTGTTAATTACTTTGGATATTGAGGTAACCAGTCCTATTGACGTACAGTCTAATAAACGTTTAAATGCTGTCTTTAAACCTCCTGTGGTTTCCCCAGGTGTTTTTCCCATTCCTGAGGCTATTTCTGATATGATTTCTAGGGAATGGAATAAGCCAGGTACTTCCTTTATTCCTTCTTCAAGGTTTAAGAGATTGTATCCTTTACCAGCAAAATCTATAGAGTTTTGGGAAAAGGTCCCCAAAGTTGATGGGGCTATTTCTACTCTTGCTAAACGTACCACTATTCCTATGGAAGATAGCACTTCCTTTAGGGATCCTTTAGATAGGAAACTTGAATCTTATCTAAGGAAGGCCTATTTATATTCAGGTCATCTTCTCAGACCTGCTATTTCTTTGGGTGATGTTGCGGCTGCATCAACTTTCTGGTTGGAAAATTTAGCGCAACATGAATTGGATTTTGACATATCTAGCATTGTTCGCTTACTGCAACATGCTAATCATTTTATTTGTGATGCAATTTTTGATATTATCAAAATTGATGTTAGATCCATGGGGTCGATCCGATAAAAATCGTTGCCCGCAAAAGTCGGCAACGCCAATATTTGCGCGGGTTTGGTATCCTATATACGGCGTAACCTAGAAGTTACGCGCGTATATTTCTGCCGTTGCCCGTAGTTTTTTGGGCCATAGGCAGGTATACCAAACCCGCGCAATTTGGTATCCAATATACAGCGTAAGGACTTACGTGACAAAAATGGAGAAATCTTACTCCATTTTCACCTCGCCACAAAAAGCAGCCGTAAGAAGCCTTACGCTGACTATTGGAGCCCCGTAACTCCCTAAACTGGCTGCTAAAATAAACCTAACACCTAACGCATGCGCAATGTCTATCTCCCTGTCAACCGCGATCTTCTAAAATAAACCTAACACCTAACGCATGCGCAATGTCTATCTCCCTGTCATCCGCGATCTTCTAAAATAAACCTAACACCTAACGCATGCGCAATGTCTATCTCCCTGTCAACCGCGATCTTCTAAAATAAACCTAACACCTAACGCATGCGCAATGTCTATCTCCCTGTCAACCGCGATCTTCTAAAATAAACCTAACACCTAACGCATGCGCAATGTCTATCTCCCTGTCAACCGCGATCTTCTAAAATAAACCTAACACCTAACGCATGCGCAATGTCTATCTCCCTGTCAACCGCAATCCCTAATAAAGTATTTAACCCCTAAACCGCCGCCATCTACATAAACTAACCCCCTACTGTGAGCCCCTAAAACCACCACCATCTAACTGATCTATCCCCTAATGTGAACCCCTTGCACCGCCGCCATCTATATTAAAATTATTAACCCCTAATTTAATCTACCTACCCCGCCGCCAGCTATATTATCTATATTAACCCTAAGTATATTATAGTTAATATAGTTATTACATTATATATATTAACTATATTAACCCTAATTATATTAGGGTTAATATAGTTACTATAGTATTTATATTACCTATATTAACTCTATCTAACCCTAACACCCCTAATTAAATTCTTATTAAATAAATCTAATTCATATTATAAACTAAAATATTCCTATTTAAATCTAAATACTTACCTATAAAATAAACCCTAAGATAGCTACAATATAATTAATAATTACATTATAGCTATGTTAGGGTTTATATTTATTTTACAGGTAAATTGTTAATTATTTTAACTAGGTATAATAGCTATTAAATAGTTATGAACTATTTAATAGCTACTTAGTTAAAATAATTACCCAATTACCTGTAAAATAAATCCTAACCTAAGTTACAAATACACCTACACTATCAATAAATTAAACCAATTGAACCAATCAGCCAATCGGATTGAACTTGAATCTGATTGGCTGATTCAATCAGCCAATCAGATTTTTCTACCTTAATTCCGATTGGCTGATAGAATCCTATCAGCCAATCGGAATTCGGCGGACGCCATCTTCGATGACGTCATTTAAAGGAACCTCATTCGTCGGGAAGTCGTCGTGCCGGAAGGATGCTCCGCGGCGGAGGAGCGAACAAAGAAGATTGAAGATGCCGATTTGCTTGAAGACATCGCCCGGATGGAAGAAGACTTCACTGCCGCTTGCTGGAAGACATCGCCCGGATCGGATGAGGAGTTCTGCCCGGCGGGGTGAATACAAGGTAGGGAGATCTTCAGGGGGGGTAGTGTTAGGTTTATTTAAGGGGGGTTTGGTTTAGATTAGGGGTGTGTGGGTGGTGGGTTGTAATGTTGGGGGGTGGTATTGTGGGGTTTTTTGCAGGCAAAAGAGCTGTTTTCTTTGGGGCATGTCCCCACAAAAGGCCCTTTTAAGGGCTGGTAAGGTAAAAGAGCTTTGAACTTTTTTTAATGTAGAATAGGGTAGGGAATTTTTTTATTTTGGGGGGCTTTATTATTTTATTAGGGGGCTTAGAATAGGTGTAATTAGCTTAAAAATCTTGTAATCTTTTTTTTATTTTTTGTAATTTAGTGTTTTTTTTTTTTTTGTAATTTAGTTTAGTTTATTTAATTGTATTTTTAGATAGATATTTGTAGTTTCTTTAATTTATTGATAGTGTAGGTGTATTTGTAACTTAGGTTAGGATTTATTTTACAGGTAATTGGGTAATTATTTTAACTAAGTAGCTATTAAATAGTTCATAACTATTTAATAGCTATTATACCTAGTTAAAATAATTAACAATTTACCTGTAAAATAAATATAAACCCTAACATAGCTATAATGTAATTATTAATTACATTGCAGCTATCTTAGGGTTTATTTTATAGGTAAGTATTTAGATTTAAATAGGAATATTTTAATTAATAATATTAATATTAGATTTATTTTAATAAGAGTTTAGTTAGGATGTTAGAGTTAGATAGGGTTATTATACTTAATATATATATAATATAATAACGATATTAACTATATTAACCCTAATATAATTAGGGTTAATATAGTTAATATATATAATATAATAACTATATTAACTATATTAACCCTAATATAATTAGGGTTAATATAGTTAATATAGCTGGCGGCGGTGTAGGGGGATTAGATTAGGGGTTAATACATTTATTATAGGTGGCCGCGGTGTAGGGGGATGTAGATTGTAGGCAAAAGAGCAGTTTACTTTGTGACAAAGCCCTGCCAAAAGCCCTTTTAAGGGCTGGCAAAAGAGCTGTTACTTTGGGGCAATGCCACGCAAAAAGCCCTTTTCAGGGCTATTTGTAGGGCTAGACTTAGGTTTAGTGGTAGGGATAGTTTAGTATTTTAGGGGTTAAATAATTTAATATAGATGGCGGCGGGGTAGGGAGATTAGATTAGGGGTTAATCATTTTAAAATAGATAGCGGCGGGGTAGGGGCTCACTTTAGGGGGTAGGTAAGGTAGATGGCGGCGGTGTTAGGGGCTCACTTTAGGGGGTTATATATTTAATATAGCTGGCGGCGGTTTAGGGGTTAATAACTTTATTAGGTAGCGGCGGGCTCCGGGAGTGGCGGTTTAGGGGTTAATACATATTTTATTGTTAGGCTAGTGAGGGGGGATAGCGGATAGAGGGTTAGACGTATCGGGCTATGTTAGGGAGGCGTGTTAGACTTGTCGGGCTATGTTAGGGAGGCATGTTAGACAGTGCGGGTGATTTAGACTTTAGTCAGGTTTTGTAGGCGCCGGCAGTTTCTAACGTGCCGCAAGTCACTGGCGACGCCAGAAATTTGTACTTGCGCAGATTTCTGGACATCGCTGGTTTGTCAGACTTACGGCACATTAGCATCTGACGGCGACATATATGGGATAGCTCGAGTTGCGAGCTGAAACTGCGGGCGACGCGGGTTCCCTCGCTTGCGCCGCAAACTACGATCTATATCAGATCGACCCCCATGTCTTTAGCTGTATTAGCTAGAAGAGCTTTGTGGCTTAAATCTTGGAATGCTGATATGACATCTAAATCTAGATTACTATCTCTTTCTTTCCAAGGTAATAATTTATTTGGTTCTCAGTTGGATTCTATTATTTCAACTATCACTGGAGGAAAAGGAGTTTTTTTGCCTCAGGATAAAAAACCTAAGGGTAAATCTAAGGCTTCTCACCGTTTTCGTTTCTTTCGTCAGAATAAGGAACAAAAACTCAATCCTCCTCCCAAGGAATCTGCTTCCAGTTGGAAGCCTTCCTCAAATTGGAATAAATCCAAGCCATTTAGGAAACCAAAGTCTGCCCCTAAGTCCGCATGAAGGTGCGGCCCTCATTCCAGTTCAGCTGGTAGGGGGCAGATTAAGGTTTTTCAAGGATTGTTGGATAAAATCTGTCCAAAATCATTGGATTCAGAGCATTGTCTCTCAAGGGTATCGAATAGGATTCAAAGTAAGACCTCCTGTGAGAAGATTTTTTCTCTCACGCATCCCTGTAAATCCAGTAAAAGCTCAGGCTTTTCTGAAGTGTGTTTCAGACCTGGAGTCTTCAGGGGTAATCATGCCAGTTCCTCTTCAGGAACAAGGTTTGGGGTTTTATTCAAACCTATTCATTGTACCAAAGAAAGAAAATTTGTTCAGACCAGTTCTGGATCTGAAAATTTTGAATCGTTATGTAAGAGTACCAACTTTCAAGATGGTGACTATAAGGACTATTCTGCCTTTTGTTCAGCAAGGACATAATATGTCCACAATAGACTTGCAGGATGCATACCTTCATATTCCGATTAATCCAGAACACTTTCAGTTTCTGAGATTCTCTTTTCTAGACAAGCACTACCAATTTGTTGCTCTTCCATTTGGCCTAGCAACAGCTCCAAGAATCTTTTCAAAGGTTCTGGGTGTCCTACTATCTGTAATCAGAGAACAGGGTATTGCGGTGTTTCCTTATTTGGACGATATCTTGGTACTAGCTCAGTCTTTATATACTGCAGAATCTCATACGAATCAACTAGTGTTGTTTCTTCGGAAACATGGTTGGAGGATCAATTTACCAAAAAGTTTCTTGATTCCTCAGACAAGGGTCACATTTTTAGGCTTCCAGATAGATTCAGTGTCCATGACTCTGTCTCTAACAGACAAGAGACGTTTAAAATTGGTTGCAGCCTGCCGGCACCTTCAGTCTCAGTCATTCCCTTCAGTGGCTATGTGCATGGAAGTTTTAGGTCTTATGACTGCAGCATCGGACACAATCCCCTTTGCTCGTTTTCACATGAGACCTCTACAGCTTTGTATGCTGAATCAATGGTGCAGGGATTATACTAAGATATCACAATTAATATCCTTGAATCCCAATGTACGACACTCTCTGACATGGTGGATAGATCACCATCGTTTGGTTCAAGGGGCTTCTTTTGTTCGCCCAACCTGGACTGTGATCACAACAGATGCGAGTCTTTCAGGTTGGGGAGCTGTTTGGGGATCTCTGACAGCACAAGGGGTTTGGAAATCTCAAGAGGCGAGATTACCAATAAATATTTTAGAACTCCGTGCAATTCTCAGGGCTCAGTTCTGGCCTCTACTAAAGAGAGAACCGTTCATTTGTTTTCAGACAGACAATATCACAACTGTGGCTTATGTCAATCATCAGGGTGGGACTCACAGTCCCCAAGCTATGAAAGAAGTATCTCGGATACTTGCCTGGGCGGAATCCAGCTCCTGTCTAATCTCTGCGGTGCATATCCCAGGCGTAGACAATTGGGAGGCGGATTATCTCAGCCGCCAGACTTTACATCCAGGGGAGTGGTCTCTCCATCCAGATGTGTTTTCTCAGATTGTTCAGATGTGGGGGCTTCCAGAGATAGATCTCATGGCCTCTCATCTAAACAAGAAACTTCTCAGATACCTGTCCAGGTCCAGGGATGTTCAGGCGGAAGCAGTGGATGCGCTGACACTTCCTTGGTGTTATCAACCTGCTTACATCTTTCCGCCTCTAGTTCTCCTTCCAAGAGTGATCTCCAAAATCATCATGGAACAGTCTTTTGTGTTGCTGGTGGCTCCAGCATGGCCACACAGGTTTTGGTATGCGGATCTGGTTCGGATGTCCAGTTGCCCGCCTTGGCCACTTCCGTTACGCTCGGACCTACTATCTCAAGGTCCGTTTTTCCATCAGGATCTCAAATCATTAAATTTGAAGGTATGGAAATTGAACGCTTAGTTCTAAGTCATAGAGGTTTTTCTGACTCAGTGATTAATACTATGTTACAAGCTCGTAAATCTGTTTCTAGAAAGATTTATTATAGAGTTTGGAAGACTTACATTTCATGGTGTTCTTCTCATAAATTCTCCTGGCATTCTTTTAGAATTCCTAGAATTTTACAGTTTCTTCAGGATGGTTTGGATAAGGGTTTGTCTGCAAATTCCTTGAAAGGACAAATCTCCGGTCTTTCTGTTTTATTTCACAGAAAGATTGCTATTCTTCCTGATATTCACTGTTTTGTACAGGCTTTAGTTCGTATTAAGCCTGTCATTAAATCAATTTCTCCTCCTTGGAGTCTTAATTTGGTTCTGAAGGCTTTACAGGCTCCTCCATTTGAGCCTATGCATTCTTTGGACATTAAAATACTTTCCTGGAAAGTGTTGTTCCTTTTGGCTATTTCTTCTGCTAGAAGAGTTTCTGAGCTATCTGCTCTTTCTTGTGAGTCTCCTTTTCTGATTTTTCATCAGGATAAGGCAGTTTTGCGGACTTCTTTTCAATTTTTACCTAAGGTTGTTAATTCTAACAACATTAGTAGAGAAATTGTTGTTGCTTCCTTGTGTCCTAATCCTAAGAATTCTTTGGAGAGATCCTTAAATTCTTTGGATGTGGTAAGAGCTCTGAAATATTATGTGGAAGCTACTAAAAATTTCAGGAAGACTTCCAGTTTATTTGTTTTATTTTCTGGACCTAGGAAAGGTCAGAAAGCTTCTGCTATTTCCTTGGCTTCTTGGTTGAAACTTTTGATTCATCAAGCTTATTTGGAGTCAGGTCAAACCCCGCCTCAGAGAATTACAGCTCATTCTACTAGATCAGTTTCCACTTCGTGGGCTTTTAAGAATGAAGCTTCAGTTGATCAGATTTGCAAAGCAGCAACTTGGTCCTCTTTGCATACATTTACTAAATTCTACCATTTTGATGTATTTGCTTCTTCGGAAGCAGTTTTTGGTAGAAAAGTTCTTCAGGCAGCTGTTTCAGTTTGATTCTTCTGCTTTTGATTTAAGTTTTTTTCTTTCAAAAGTGAAAATAACTTATTTTTTGGGTTGTGGATTATTTTTTGAGCGGAATATGGCTGTTTTTATTTTATTCCCTCCATCTCTAGTGACTCTTGAGTGGAAGACTCCACATCTTGGGTATTGATATCCCATATGTCACTAGCTCATGGACTCTTGCCAATTACATGAAAGAAAACATAATTTATGTAAGAACTTACCTGATAAATTCCTTTCTTTCATATTGGCAAGAGTCCATAAGGCCCACCCTTTTTATGGTGGTTATGATTTTTTTGTATAAAGCACAATTATTTCCAAATTTCCTTTGTTGATGCTTTCTACTCCTTTCTTTATCACCCCACTGCTTGGCTATTCGTTAAACTGAATTGTGGGTGTGGTGAGGGGTGTATTTATAGGCATTTTGAGGTTTGGGAAACTTTGCCCCTCCTGGTAGGATTGTATATCCCATATGTCACTAGCTCATGGACTCTTGCCAATATGAAAGAAATGAATTTATCAGGCAAGTTCTTACATAAATTATGTTTTTGAGATATAGGGGCCTATCTATCAAGCTCCGAATGGAGCTTGATGGCCCGTGTTTCTGGCGAGTCTTCAGAGCAGGCGGACAGGAATCGCCGCAAATACGATCGGGTTGATTGACACCTCCCTGCTGGCGGCCGATTGGCCGTGAGTCAGCAGGGGGCGGCGTTGCACCAGCAGCTCTTGTGAGCTGCTGGTGCAATGCTGAATACGGAGAGCATATTGCTCTCCGCATTCAGCGAGGTCTTGCGGACCTGATCCGCACTGTCGGATCAGGTCCGCAAGACCTTTCATAAATAGAGGCCATAGGGGGGAGCAGTGCAGTTGAGGGCTTTGTGTGTCAGAGTGAGAATTATGTGTTTAATCCTGGAGGCAAGAGGAAGCCAGTGAAGGGATTGGCAGAGAGGTGCAGCAGATGAAGAGCGACGTGTAAGGAAGATGAGCCTGGCAGAGGCGTTCATTATGGATTGTAAAGGAACTAGGTGGCAGCAAGGGAGACCAGAGAGGATGCAGTTGCAGTAGTCGAGGTGAGAAAGGATGAGAGAGTGGATTAAAATCTTAGTTGTGTCTTGTGTAAGGAAATGTCTAATTTTATAGATGTTTTTAAGGTGGAAGCGGCAGGCTTTAGCCAAGGACTGAAAGTTAGGAGTGAAAGATAGATCTGAGTCAAGTGTGACCCCAAGACATCGAGCATGTGGGGTTGGGGTAATGATGGAGTTATCAACAGTTATAGAGAAATGGGGGTGGAGATTTTGGAAGAAGGGGGGAAAATAAGGAGCTCAGTTTTGGAGAGATTAAGTTTGAGGTAGTGAGAGGACATCCAAGATGAGATATGAGAGAGACAGTAAGTGACATGGGTTAGCAAGGAAGAAGATATTTCTGGTGCATAGAGGTAGATTTGGGTGTCATTGGCATACAAATGATAATGAAACCCATGGGACTTTATTAAGGAACCTAATGAGTACATGTAGATTGAGAAGAGGAGGAGACCGAGGACAGAGCCTTGTGGTACCCCAACAGAAAGAGGTAACAGGGCAGAGGATGCCCCAGAGAATGCTACACTAAATGTATGGTTAGACAGATAGAAAGAGAACCATGAGAGAGCTGTGTTGCAGATGCCGAAGGAATGGAGGGTTTGGAGCAAAAGAGGGTGGTCGACAGTATCAAAGGCTGCAGACCGATCAAGGAGGATAAGTAGAGAGAAGTGGCCTTTGGATTTTGCTGTAAGTAGGTCGTTGGTAACCTTAACAATTGCTGTCTCTGTTGAGTGTAGGGGGCAAAATCCAGATTGCAGTGGGTCATATGTAAATATGTGCATACCTGTGTATATATGTGTTTATATGTGTATATATTTATATACATACATATATACACATATAAACATAAAAACACATGAATGCATGTGTATAGATACATACTTACACATATTTAGGCATGTATATGCATGTATATATAGACATTATAACCTATTTCACTCAAATACCTTGTGATATACCATATACGTTTTAACCCTTATAATTATTATTTTAATATTTATACAAAAGGGTTGTTTTGTCACGGTGTTTGCGTACATTGGGTTTATCACTCATGTTACAAGTTTAAAGTAAACACAATTGTTTGTTTGCAATTAAAGTTAACGCATAATTAATAATAATATTATATTATGCTATAAAAAAAAGAAACACTGCTCTAGGTAAAAGGATAAAATTGTCACAAGTTAGAGCTAGGGTTGACGGCTAGCACAAGGAATTGCACTGATAATTTGCTGCCTGGATCTGAGAATAAAATAACTCTTTCAAACTCTCCACTACAATTGGGCAATCATTTTACCCCATGGCTGCCAGCAACATACAAACCACCCATTTTACTTCTTCAGCTGCCGCACCACAATTAAACAGTAGTTATTTGACCCCCTCAACTGACATATATTTTTGCTCCATATTTGTAATGTATTGAGGCATATGAGTCCTTTCACAATTTAATAAAACCATGAACTTTCAAAAAAGGACATTTAAGTGTCCAGTATTTTTGTGAAGATTCTACTTGACAGTCTAATTTGTTAGAGCATGTCATTTTAAGACTATTAACCCTACATTACTGTGTGTTTGACCCCTGAAAAGGGGTTAAACTCACAGTAGAAGTTAAGATTGGGACCCATGTTGCACTGCTGGTCTTGAGCTGAAACTGCCACTAATCCCATCAGCATTGCTGGTTGTACATCTGAATCATGCGACTAGCACTGCTGATTGGATCAGCGGCAGTTACCATCAGCAGGGTTTAAACATACAGGGCCAGATTACAAGTGGAGAGCTAATTAATGCTCCCACTCGAGCGTTAACTACACTAGAAGTTTGGCGTTTTGCAATTGTCGGGTTGCACTCATATTATGAGTTGAAAGTATACTTATTTCACTTATGCGCACTAGCCCGACAAGCGCAAAAAGCCAAATTTAAAATATCGCGTGAGGGTTCACGTATTCCCCCATAGAAGTCAATTGAGAAAAAGTGCGGGGAAAAAACAAAGAAATAAACACATGGCTCACACACAGAGAGAGGAATGCAGGTGACCCTGTTTTACTGTAGATGTTATATGGCCATAGTGGTCCAATGAGTGCCAGGACTGATTGCAATGGAAGTTATACAGGGGGTCCCTTGGTTTTAAGGGCAGTTGTACTGGGCCTTGTCTAGTTAGGATTTATTGTGGTAAGGAGAAGATAGGCTTAAATGCAGTCGGAGAGGTTATGTTCAGTTTTTATGTTCTCCTAATTTAATGTGACACACTAGTGCCTATGCAATATATAGGTATATGCAATATTGGTACCAATGTTTATACCTTGGGTCATTTAGCTTTTTAATGGCAACCATTACTTTCCCAAGAACTGACTGCCACTATAAATGTTAAACTTATACTGTGCACCTTTTAGACAACATAAATAAAAAGGGTGGTGATAACACTGGCAGCCTGGGGTTTGATAGTATTGACAACATTTGTAATAATGCCTACTGTGAATACCATTGTATGTAATGGATGTTACTTTTAATCCATTACTATTGTGACTGCCACATTTAAATGAAATTGACAGGGCTGTCACTAATACCAGGCTCACAAGCGCAGTCGGAGCTACACTGTATTTACTGCGCGGCTGGTGCCACTCTACTGTGAATGCCAGATGCGGCAAGCACTGTTGGGTGAGGATCTGCTGCTTTTAGAGCTAGGGGCCACGTTAAGTAATGTCAGGTTAGCACAGCCGGCTCTCTGGATGCTCTGATGTCTGTACTATGCATTCTTCATTTGCCTGTGCACTATATTTGGTGCTTTTTATATCCCTTTATCTTGAAGTGACTGTCATGAGATGCAGGACATATGCAGGACACAGCAATGATGGTACAACTCTATTTTATTACAGAGCATAGCAATACACATCCAGACAGGTTGATTGTACTAAACTAACTGCGACACAGACACCGGACCCAAGCCCCGCCCACATGCTAGTGACATCACATCCTGCTATCATCACATCTTCCCCTTTTTCAAAGACAAAGCATACATTCGCATATATTAAATAACAAGGTACACCAACAGGGTATACAACAACATTTTGTTTTAGAACATTATAAAACAGATAGATTAGAAAACATGAACAAATAAATTACATCCTGACTTGGACATCGGGGTAGACTACCCTAGTCCACAGTGACCATGGGATTATTCTGCCCATACTTCCGGTCACTGTTCTAGCTAAAGTCAGTCCCTGTATCGGGCCGGAAGCCTCACCACTCTTCCGCTTGATGTAACTTTGCATGAACTGTCCTCTGATACAGAAGATGGTGAACAAGAGTCTGCTGGAGGCAAAGATATATCCCCGCTATGATCTTGCCGAGGGGAAGGCACCTCTCTTAGAACAGGGGATCCCACCGGCGGTGGTACTGAGGTATCCGGTTCCAGACTCTCAGGTACAGGCTGAAGATGTCTTCGGTTACGGCGTGTAACCGTCCCTCCCTCTGTAAGGACTGTATAAGACCTTGGTTCTGGAGAGCGGCCCACTACCGTAGCAGGCGTCTTCCATTTCTTCTCATCATCCAGTTTAATTCTGACACTTTGGCCCGCTTTCAGTTCCTGTAAAGGCCTGACAGAATGTCTCCTGTCGTAGAAGAAACGATAACCCTTTTTGGCCTCTTCATCCCTCCTAAGGACTTCGTCCCGAGGAACAGGGCCAGGCGGCTTGAAGACACCCACTGAGGGTAAAGTGGTGCGAATCTGGCGTCCTAGCATCAGCTGTGCCGGGCTAAACCCGGTGGCTTGAATGGGCGTCGCCCTGTATGACAAGAGGGCTAGGTACGGTTCAGATTGCTTTAGAATGAATTTTGTTGTTTGAACTGCCCTTTCAGCCATTCCGTTGGCCTGCGGATAATGTGGACTTGACGTGGAATGTACAAAATCATATTCCCTGCTGAAAGCACTGAACTCTGTAGAAGCGAACTGCATGCCATTATCACTCACCAGCTCCATTGGAATGCCCCAGCGGGCGAACAAGCTCTTCAGGCGAATGATAACGGCCTGACTTGTGATATCATTCAGGGGTGCTATTTCCAAATACCTGGAATAGTAGTCGATAACAACAAGAAACTTTTTCCCGTGCAGTTCGCACAAATCAGCAGCTATTTTCTGCCACGGCCCCGCAGGCAGCGGAGTAGACATTAAGGGCTCCCTTCTCTGAGTAGGCCGGCGTTCCCGGCAAAAGGCACATTTAGACACGTGAGTTGCAATGTCGGAGCTGATCCCAGGCCACCACACAGCTGTAGCTGCTCTTTCTCTGCACTTTGTAATGCCTAAGTGGCCATCGTGAATCCTGTTTAACATCTCCTTCCTCATGCTGACAGGAATTACAATACGGTCTTGGAACAGCACCAACCCCTCCAGCTCCGTGAGCTGCGACCTCTCTGGCTGGTAAGCATTTAAAGACATCCAGGCTGCCCGGCTCTCGGGCCAGCCATCTCTTATGTACCTTATAACTTCTTGCAGATCTGTGTCCAAATATGTCTCTTTCTTTATCTCTTCCAGTTTCCTTGAAGAAATGGACTTAGAGGCCAGAACTGAATCAACATACACTTTTACATCCGACTCTGTGGAGGATTCTTCAGCAGCAGCCAGCGGGAGCCTGGACAGTGTATCTGCCACAACCAGCTGCTTCCCCGGCACATGCACTGCCTGAACATTGAACCTGAGTAGTCTCATTAAAAGTCTCTGGCATCTCAAGGGTGTTTTGTCGATGTCATAAGAATTGATAAGAGGGACTAGCGGTTTGTGGTCAGTTTCCAGACTAAATTTCTCCAAACCCACTAGATAACGCTGAAAGCGCTCACAGGCCCAAACTGCAGCCAGGCACTCTTTCTCAATTTGAGCGTATTTCGACTCCGCAGCCGTCAGTGTGCGGGAACAGTAGGCGATGGGCTGTAGTTTGTTGTCATTCAGCTGCAGGAGTGCAGCCCCCAACCCATAACTGCTTGCATCAGCACTAACCACAGTCTTTTTTGAAGGGTCGTAGAACCCCAGCACTGGGGCAGACCCCAGCAGAGACTTAGCATGCAGGAACGCTTTTTCTTGTGAGGGTCCCCAGACCCAGGCAACATCTTTCTTAAGCAACTCCGTGATAGGGTGCAAAACTGTAGATAAATCTGGAAGAAACTTGCCCACGTAATTTACAAGGCCCAATATCTGTCTCAGCTCATGTACATCAGAAGGGCTTTTCATCTGTTCGATAGCCCGAATTTTCTCGGGGTCCGGCTTGATGCCATCCCCGTTGATGATATGCCCAAAGTAGCATAATTCAGTTTTCCTAAAATGACATTTTTCTTTATTCAGCTTCAGCCCAGACTCTTTGATAGCCTGCAGCACACAACTCAAACGCTGATCATGCTCCTCCACTGTAGACCCATACACTAGAATGTCGTCCATGACGACTGCTGTGCCCACGTGGCCACTCAGGAGAGAACTCATTTCCCTCTGAAAGATCTCAGGAGCGGAGGATATCCCAAAGGGAAGTCTGCAGAAACAGAACCGACCTACCGGAGTGATAAAGGTAGTCAGTTTGCGGCACTTTGGATCCAGGGGGATCTGCCAAAAGCCGCTAGAAGCGTCTAATGTGGAAAAGAACTTCGCCCCAGCCAACTTCGGGGCTATATCTTCCAGTGTCGGCAGCACAAATCTCTCCCTCTTCACTGCCTCATTCAACCTTTTCAGGTCCACACAGATGCGCACCTTTCCGTTTTTCTTTGCAACTGGAACAATGGGGGCACACCAATCAGTTGCTTCAACAACCTCTTCAATAACCCCCATAGACTTCATGCGCATGAGCTCTTTCTCCACTTGAGGCATGAGCGGGAACGGAATTCTACGAGGAGTAGAAATACTGTACGGGACTGCGTCACTTTTAAGTGCTATACGGACAGGTTTGCAGCTCAGTAGGCCCAACTCGCCAAACATATCTTCAGAGATCTCATTCACTCTGGCCACGAGGCCCAAGTCACAGGCTGCTTTTCTGCTCAATAAACTGTTAACACACTGACCTCGGATCACATGCACCCACATGGTGAACTTCCTTTGTTTGTACTCACAGCTGGCAAGAAATTTCCCCACACAATCAATGCGGCCACCAGGACTATGAACATTTGTAGTAACCTTCGCCAGCTGGGGCTGTCGAGGCAGTTTCATAAATTCAGCAAAAGACATTACAGTGATATCAGCTCCTGTGTCAATCTTAAAATCAACATTGGCTCCCATTACAGTAAAGGTAACTTTCCAATCTTCCTCTGAGCTTGTCCGTTCCACAACAGACCCCACAAAAGACACTTCCTGACCCTCCTGGTCACTGTCCACCTGCATCTCCTTAATGTATTCAGTTTTACACACCACTTCAAAATGGCCTATTCTGTTACATTTTCTGCATCTTTTATCTCTGGCCGGGCATATAGCACTCTGATCATGAGCCCGGTAGCACCGTGTGCATCGGCCATGTTGCGCCCATCCACTTCTAGGCCTTTCCAGTACTTTAGATCTACCGCTCACACTGTGCCTTTCACTAGTAATTTTCCTAGACTGTTGCACTTCATCCACAATACTCTCAGACCTCAGATCAGCACTTTGCTTTTTCACCAGTTCACTCTGGCGGGCCATCCTAATAGCCCCGTCTAATGTTAAATCAGGCTCTAACTGCAGCTTCAGGGAGACTTCAGCATCTGCAATTCCAATAACTATTCTGTCTCTGATTTGCTCTTCTTTAGCAACACCAAACTCACAGAATTCAGCTAATTCATACAGGCTGCGCACAAATGACTCCACAGATTCTCCCACACGCTGATTACGTTTGTGAAAACAAGCTCTCTCATGAATCACATTTCTTTTGGGCACAAAGTGGGCACTGAGTTTATCCATAACTATATCAAAGTTAACTTCTTCCCCTTCTTGGAAAGTAAAAGCATTGAACACTGGCTCCACATCTTTCCCCATAGAGTATAAAAGAGAATTAACTTGTACTTCACCACTCTCCTTGTTCAGTTTGGATGCAATCCTGAAGCGCTGAAACCGCTGACGCCATGTGGGCCAAGCTGCAGGCTGAGAAAAGTCAAAAGGCTCAGGTGGGGTAAACTTTGACATCGTCATCATCAGAAACAGAAGCGTAGTCCAGAACTTCTGACACCATGTCATGAGATGCAGGACATATGCAGGACACAGCAATGATGGTACAACTCTATTTTATTACAGAGCATAGCAATACACATCCAGACAGGTTGATTGTACTAAACTAACTGCGACACAGACACCGGACCCAAGCCCCGCCCACATGCTAGTGACATCACATCCTGCTATCATCACAGTGACCTTGGCTTGTTCCTGGCACCAAGCCTGAATGGGAGGTGCTAAAAGGTCATTTCAGACTCCCAGTCAATGCTTTGTTATTCGAATGGAGCATTCTTGTTCCTGGCCTGTTTACCTGATCCTGGCCCTTGCAAGGTTTCTGGATTCTGTTATTGGTCTGAGCCTGCAGCTAAGATACCTGTAGATTGACTTACTTGCTTATGAACTTTGGCATTGTGGTCTGACCTTTGCACTTGTTTTATCCTAATCTACCCTGGCGCAAGATGTCCGACTTATCTTCTGGTTCTGACCCCTGGCCTGTTCCCAGAGTTTTCTACTGCTATTCTGTTTGTTACCTGCTGTTCACTTTCTACACAACTTGTTCCTGTCGACAAACAAGGACATTTTTTTATTACTTTATAACTATATAGTGATTCTGTCACTAACTATTGTGGCTCGATTATGATGTAGCCCTAAGATGTTTAGTGAAACAGTTCTGCAGTTTTAACTATGGACAGCAGAGAGCAGTGCATTACCTCTTTTTACTGCACTGTAAAAAAAAAACTTCAAACTGTGGACTGGATTTCATTTGTATTTGAAAACATATGTATTTTAAATTTTTTAATTTCAATAAAAAAAGGAGTGTCTCTCTCTCTCTCTCTCTCTCTCTCTCTCTATATATATAGTGCTATTTTTGTGAGGGGGGGGGGGGGTGCTGGTACTCATTGATTTTGAGTATCTTTAAGAAAAGCAAAAGGACAGAGTTTTTACTATGCTTGATATGTTTTGCAGCATCCTCTTGTGAAAACTAGAGTGTTTGCATGACAGTTACAAATATTAGCTGTTATAATATGTCCGAGTTGGTGGTACTCACCCACAAAATGCCCTTTATATATGTGTGTGTGTGTGCATTTATAATGTATATATATGACCATGAGCAAGAAACTCACTGGAGCTATTGCATGTGTCTCCTAGCAACTACTAAAATGGGAAACTTCTTCCTTTGTCTTCCTGTAGAGGAGGGCTGTGACAGCAAGTAATGGAACCTGCACAAAGAAGATTAAAAATAAAACTAAAACAATAAGTAAAAGGTA